>NW_017673450.1:116921-135685 GCF_001879085.1 Nicotiana attenuata
GGGGGGGGGGGGGGAGGTCCCATTTCATCATCTTCATCAATCAGATTCACCGATGCTTCATAATTCATTTGAGTTCTTGTCACATTTTTCTTCTCAACAAATGCTTTTACTTCCTCCCTAACCTCGGGCGGACAAAGAGGACATTGTACTACATTTTTAAATCCACCTATTAAATGTTGCTTGTGATGAGTTATTCCACCATGATATGTTTTTCATTAAAAAACACATTTAATTGCGGATCTTGATGAGCCTTGTATAGCATAATTCCAAGCTATATCATTTCTTTTATTACTATCGGATGACGCCATCTCAATGCTGTTTTATAGAAAAAAAATTATCAAGCCAATATGCAATTAATTCTACTCTATAAGACTATAAGTTTATAACTGAAAAAACAGAGGAAAAAAAAACAGAGCCAAAAAAGAGACTCTATTGCCTCTGCTCTGCCTTTGCTGCTTGCTTGAAATAGAGCTAAAAAAAATAAGAGAAGAAGAAAGAGGAAAGGAAGAAGAAAGAAAGAGGCTCTGCTCTGCTTCTGTTGCTTGCTCGAAAAACAGAGCACAAATAAAAAGACAAGAGGAAGAAAAAGGAAGAAAGAAAGAAGAAAGAAGAAAGAAGAAGAAAAAGAAAAAAGAAGAAGACAACAATGGTCGAACTGTTGAAGAAAAAAAGAAGAAGACAACAATGGTTATTGTAGCTGAAATAGAAGAAGAAGAAAGTAGAAGAAGAAGAAAAGAAAAGAGAAGCATACCTGGGTTACTGTCGCTGACGATGGAAGAAGTTGAATCCCAAGCCCTAATTGAAAAGGTCGCTGAAGGAGAAGAAGTGAAAAACCCAAGCCCTAAATTTGTATTTTAATCTCTGTTGGTCGCGCTGCCTTTTCTTCCCTTTTTTTTCAAATAGCGTCGCTTCACAGCGCCACTCGCATCGCATCATCTCTTTCTACACGGGCAGAGGCCATGCCTTTTCTAAATCGCAACGCAACAGAGCAAAATGGCGATATTGCCTCGCGTCGTGTCGCCACTCGCTATTAGCGACGTACCGCTCGCTATTTACAACACTGGTTATCCCCCAAAAGTTGTAGTTGTAGCCTTGAGCATGTTCGAGTTATCAGAACGAGTGCGATCACGTTTAGCTGATGCAACATAGTAAATGTTGTTGAAGTACTATCGTTGTTTTTTCTAAAGGCTACAGTTGATCTTTGAAGTTTGCAGGCTTCGGTTTGCAAGGTGTAGAGATGAAGGGCAAAACTTGTCCTATCAAGCGTGCGATAAAGTTGTTCGCAAAAAATTCGAGTTTACAAAATAAATTGCAATAATGAGGCAAATATAAAAACAAAAGAAAAGATTTTATTATTAAATCTTTGCGAGTAAAATTCAGTTATTCTTGTGTTTCTTCTCTTCAAAATTTTGTCGTGATTTGAGGGCTGGATCAACGTGTTTCTTGAACGAAGAATGATGTGAACTTACTCGTGATTTATATGATCTTCAAGAAAGTCAAGCAGCATTTCGATACTTTGGGTTGATCTTGAGGAAGAGCTCTGTTGATCTTTTGTGAACTTCTGAATGACCTCTTCTCCAACTTTGAATCACCCAGAGAGATATGTAATCCCCTACTTATAGCTGTAGGGGGTATCCCCACGTCATTTAAACACATGGCGTTATCTCGGCGTTGCCATGTCAGTGGACGCATGGCATGAGTTTGGGCCTCAAGATCAAGTGGATCTTGGGCTTAAAACTAATAAAATGGACTTGTTTAACTTGTAAAGTCCAAATAACGTTGGATTCAACTTAAATCTACATGTATAATTGGACCTATGAATCCAATTAAATTTCAAGTGCTTACAATATACGAATGATAAAAAAAGATGTGCATAATCATGCAATGACATATATATGTACAACAAGGACATGTTTACATCTTTACATGTTTCCTTTTTGTTGCACTTGTGATAGTTGATTGATTTGTGAGGAGTTGTTGATTGATTGACAATTGTGCAGTTTGGTTCAATATGAAATGGATCTTTGGTCTGCTAATTGAGGAGAACAAAGGTGGAGTAGGTGTTGGTGGGGGTGTTTGTTATTTGATGATGAAGAACAAACCGAAAATAAAATGATTAAATAGCAACAACTAGTGAGAGGCTTCTTAAGAAAACAAAAGAAAGAAGAATTCACTTTGTAAGGGAGATGATCATAAATAATAATATTTACTATGAAGTTGGAAAAATTTGTGATAACTAGATTAATGCTTATCGGTTTTGTACTACCTACACTATACATGTTAAGTGGATTGGGCTGGACTCAATCTGGTACATTAAGTGAAGAGCTTGCAGGGGCTGCGTTTGGGGCCAACCCCTAATGGGATAGTAAAAATTTGAGAACGGGTGAGACAGACCCAGTCCTTGGATCTTGATCTCTCAAACTTAATTGAAATTTGAGCTTGGAGCTTGATGTCTCATACTTCAAACACTAATCAATAGCTTGAGAATTAATAGTTGAGAGCTTTGATAGATTAAAAAGAGAGGAGAGAATTTAGAGTTGAAGGCTGAAGAATAAAGTTTGGGATGAAAGGTATTTATAGTTGAGAGATTTTAGGGCCCAAACAGTGATACTCAAAGTCAAAAAAGGGGGAGGGGGTAAAATAGCCGTTGGCTTATGGGCAAAAAGGGCCAAAGAAATGCCATTGAACAATGGCTGGAAACAGTTAAAAAACACCGATTAAGATTTTTAAATTGGGATTGGGCTGGGCCAGTCAACCCAGGGCTCATATTGAGCCGGTCCAACTTTTCGCAAGCCCTCTACGGACCCCTTAAGTTCCCTTGCGGGCCTGAGCGGCTCACTTTGACCGGACCCGGCCAGGTAAAAAATGGGCTGACTCAACCACTTGTCATGTCTAACCTCTACCTTGGAACAACCTAAAAAATCTAAGTGGAGAAGTCCTCAAATTCCTCCTACTTTTTATAAAACTTTTTCCTTGGAACACATTCTGATTCATATTCTACCGCAAACTGACTTTAGGTGATTTTTTTGCTTTTGTAAAACCATTTGTTTGGCTAGCCAAGGTCCTTCATGTTGATAATTATATTTTGTAGGAACATGTGAAATAAGTAGGATTTCGTTGTGCATGTATTTTATGATTTCTGGTTTATAGGCGGCTGCCTTTTCTTTTCATATTGGGTTATTTATTATACTCTCTTGGTTTTGTTAATTTTTTCTAAGTCCTGTATGCAAGGTTCCTTGTCTTGATGCTGCACTTTATCGTCCTTATGCAGACACACAACCTTGAGTTGAACGAGTTCTATAATGAGGTTGTTCATGATATGGAAGAAATATTGCTTGACTCTAGCGAATCTCCTGGGTTTGCTCTTGGAAACAAGATACACCATTCTTATATACCTCTTCCTTCTAGAGATGGTGGTTCTACTGCTTCGACTTCTGTTACATTTGATGTTAGTCCTGATACTCAACGCCCTGTGAGATTCGATAGAGTGGAGGTCGTTGGTGCAAGACAGAAGACAGGGGATGTTTCACTTAGTGAGCGGTTAGTTGGAGCAAAGAAATACACCGTTTATAGAATAAAAGTGTGGAGTGGTGAGGATTATTGGGAGGTTGAGAGGCGGTATCGTGATTTTTTTGCCCTCTATCGTCAGTTGAAGAAGTCATTTGCAGATCAAGGCTGGATTCTCCCACCTGTCTGGTCCGCCACTGAACGAGAATCACGAAAGATTTTTGGTAGTGCTTCACCTAATGTTGTTGCTGACCGAAGTGTTCTCATTCAAGAATGTTTACACTCACTTCTCCATGACAAGTTTCGTTCAGGTCCCCTCAATGCTCTGATTTGTTTCTTGTCCCCGTCAAAGGATGTTCCTAATTCTCCCGCTTCTGATACAAACATACCTCAGTCTCCATATTCTTCAAGAAGCACAAGCAGAGGGGATGTTTCCAGCTTGGGGAAAAAAATATCCCTAATTGTTCATAAAAGGCCTCTCAAATCAAAGAAACAGCTGCTAGATGAGCAACATTATTCTTGTGCTGGTTGCTACAAAAGTTTTGATGATGGAAAGACTCGGATAGAGGAACTTGCACAGACACTGGGCTGGGGCAAGCCTCGTCTTTGTGAATATAGTGGCCAGTTGTACTGCTCTTCATGCCATACAAATGATATGGCTGTCTTGCCTGCAAGAGTTCTGCATTGTTGGGATTTTAATCAATACCCAGTTTCTCAGCTGGCTAAGTCTTATCTGGACTCTATATATGACCAGGTAATGAGAAAATCATGCTGAAAAGACTTGCCAAACTTTTATGCTTCCAGAAACTTCCTCATCTTTCATACCAATCTACTTTCAACCATTTCTCGCCCAAAGACTTAAACTAGAATGCATTGCTATTCTCGTTCCTAATATTATTAAGTAGGCATCTGGTTAGTAATGCATAGAGTTGTTCCTTCTAATTGAGATGAGGCAGTAAGTCCCAGTGGCGAAAGTCCTATAGTTTTCTGGCCTTCCATCTGGGTTGTATCATCCTGCCCCTCCTACTTCTCCATATCCATATCATTGTATGAATGGATGAAGTGGAAGATACATTAGCAATACCTTGCCAACCTATGTTAAGAATTAGATACAACTTATAGTTCATTCTTCTACTCTTGCAGCCAATGCTTTGTGTCAGTGCAGTCAACCCCATGCTGTTCTCGAGAGTCCCAGCACTGCAGCATGTCACAAATATCAGAAAAAGAATAGAAAAAATCCTTCCGTTTGTTCGTTGCCCGTTTCGGAGTTCCATCTACAAAGGGGTTGGCTCTCGAAGATATATTCTTGAAGGCAATGACTTCTTTGCCCTCAAAGATCTTATTGATCTCTCCAAAGGAGTCTTTGCAGGTTAGTTTGTTAAATACAAATTTATACTCATGAAGGATGGTTTTATGTGGTTTTTCTTCTTTTATATTTTTGGTATTTCTCTCCTACCGTCCCTTTTGTTTTTAGTTGAAGAGTACAAGTTGGGGAAAACATTTGTAGCTCTTTCTTTTATTCTGATAGGGGAAATCCCCCCCCCCCCTTCCCTTTTCCCCCTCTCTCTAACTAACTAACTAAACCGTAAGTCCATAACAGGAAGTGATATCAATCCCCTACTTTAGTATGCATCCTTCTTGGTACCTTTTTATGGTTTTAGTCTCTGCTGCTTTCCGTGATGCATCCTGATTGTCAGAATTGGGGAAAAAAGAGGATCTAAGAAAAGAAGAGTGGGTTAATGTCATTCTCCATAATATAGACAGCCTTTTTCTTTATGTGATTACATTTTGAGCAAACTGGCTTATCTTTTTGGTGTTTTTGTTTTGGTACAATTTCCAAAGCAGCATTACCAGTGATGGTCGATACTATCTTGAGAAAGATTCTGGAGCATATAACCGACCAGTGCCTAATATGTTATGATGTGGGAATCCCCTGCACTGCTCGGCAAGACTGTGATGATCCCTCCTCTCTCATTTTCCCTTTCCAGGTAGGCATGTCTGAGTCTTAAGTTCCTCAGTTATTAAACCTTCTTTCTGAGGTTCAGATGTTATGTATCTTATGTACTACCTGCCTATGTACACTAGTTACCATGACTTCTTACCCAGTCTGCCATAAATGTTGCTAAAGTAGCGTTGACCTCAAGTTTAAACTTATACTCGTGAACATGATAAAATTGTTCCTTACTTGCATAAGGAAAGGTCAAACCTGCAAACGATATTAGAAAGTAATGCATGCCATTGTCAGAATGGGGCATAAAATACTGCTGATTGACATATTTATCTTTTGACCAGGAAGGAGAGATTGAAAGATGCAAATCTTGTGACTCAGTATTCCATAAGCATTGTTTTAAGAGGATATCATCTTGCCCATGTGGCACTCGGTTGAAGACGGAGCAGGAAGGCAGTTCAACTAAGGGCAGCCAGAACATGGGCAACTGGGGAATTCTCTCCTTGGACTTGCTCGGAAAGAGGGCAGACCTCAGTAAGGGGCTTGTTACGGGATTCTTAGGGAAGGTAAGGTCACTCAAGTCTAGCAGGAATGAAGAAGAGGAGCATGAAGACAATAATACCGTTATCTTAATGGATTCATTGCCAATGACCACCCTCTGAAGGGCTGTACATACAGAGTCTTCTCTTTTAGCTTTTGAAACTACTGTGATTAGAAGCTTGTGCTTTAGTGGAGGTCTATTTGGTCTTGTCCTCCCACCAACTTGTATTCTTTGTGAGTGCACAATGGTGATTCTTTCATTATCTCACAGTTATCATCCATTATATCCAGTCAGTCAGTTGTAAATGAAATATACATGATATTTGCTTGTAAGTTGAGAAGATCCATTTGTATTCGTTTGTATTTGACATGGTTCCTTGGATTTATTATTTGTTCCTATCTGGGTTTAGGTTATCCTACTACTCAATTTTAGTTAAGACTCCATTACTGAATCCATTTGATTCTGACAAGGGGATGGCAGTTCGCGTTCCTACAGTTAAGAAGTTTCTTTGGATATGAGACTGCACTTTCATTTAGTCCTTTGCAATTGGAGAAAGGATGGAAATTGTAGAACTGCATGTTACATTAAGTCCAATGGAACATAAGCAGATGCAGATGCAGATGCACGGATGCAACCATATGCAGAACCGCATACATACCAAACGTAGGACAATTCTTTTGAGAGTTTGATGCAGCCAATGATAATAAAGCAGCAGTAACTTAACTTGCAGTGCTTGAATGTCCATAAGGAAACTGCAATCATACTAAAATAGGAAATTAAAACAAGAGCAATTAAAATGTAGAGCCGACGTACGAGAGCTGATGCAACCAAGGGTAATAAAGCAGCAAAACTAACTTCCAACTGCTTGAACATCAATAAGGGAACAAGAATCATACTAAATAGTAACTTGAAAAGTACAGCTTTGATCTCCTGATCAAAATGTAATTAACACAGCATAGTATTAACTTGAATCTGAGAAAAAAAAAGCTCTTGAACTACACCAACAAAAAAAGATATCTAAAAACGTATAACAGAAAACTATCAAATTTTGCATCACAGGCAATTTAGAAAAGAGAGGTTCCCTTTCCTTTCTTGTCCCCGCCAATCTCAAAATGCTTGCACCTCTGCACAACCAAGGACAAGAGTTTAACTTGTAAAATCATGCGAACAAAGACATTGCTAAGGAAAAATTATAGAAGCAGAGATCATCATTTAACAAACCTTGATTGGGTGCTGAGAGACATGCTTGCACCCCTGGCATTGCAACCTTAAGACAATCTTCTTTGTAGTTTTTGCCTGGTTTGGAATGGCAGAAGAAACAGGAGACAGATAAGTGATACTACAAAGTAGCTTAGAATGTTTAACACCACTACTAGTGCATAGATCATATAGCTTCTTCTTGCTACCCTTATTTTATCAAATCACCAATAGTTTGTAATATGACTATTAAAAAGATATTAAAAGGGCTATGAAAGAGTGTGTTCATTACGAAACCCAAAAATGCTTCCCACCTTTTTGTGGAAGACGGGCTTTGTCTGTCCACCATAACCTGACTGCTTACGATCATAACGACGCTTTCCCTGGGCAGCTAGACTATCTTTTCCTTTCTTGTATTGTGTGACCTTATGCAAGGTGTGCTTTTTGCACTCCTTGGATTTGCAGTAGGTCTTCTTTGTCTTAGGTACGTTCACCTGCAAGAGCCGGACAAAACCAAGTTAAACAAGCTTGTTTGTCTTCGTGTATGAAACCGATGCTCATCATTTGCATAAGTGGTTATTGAATAAATAATTTAAAATCAATCATCTCATGAAAATTACAAACTCTAATTATGGTTAACACCATTATTTGGTTAAAAGCTGATTAGATTAAGTAAAATAATCCAAATCAAATCATCCCTAAAACTATATATAAAAACATAACTAGCTTCCAAGGGAAGAGAATGGGGCATGCAAGAAAAAGGTGATAAGTCAAATAGCAGGCATGTTTCACAAGATAACAGTTAACAAGCAAAAGGGCTGCACTCTCATCTCTTTCAGTGCTCTGCAAGTGGTAAGACTTATCAATAATATCACCCTCAACCTATAATCCGTGCCTCTATACAATTCAAAACTGTGCATATGCTCTTTCCCTAAGCTCTCTTGTAAATTTTGCTCTTAATTCAACATCTCAATACACTTTCAAAGGCTCCTTACGGATAATTGCAGCAAAACAGGCGCCCCACCCACAAGCTTACTTGTTCTGAAGCAGCTCAATAGTACTAAAGGTGTACAAGGGTTTCACTACCCTCCATCCATTACAACCCCAATTATGATTACGTGCATAATAAAAATGGATGAATCTAGGGGTGAGAGGATCAAATTTGAACTTGACAGGATTTCCCAAGAAGAGCAATTGCAACGACAAAATAATAAGGGGTGCTTAAAGTTAATTTGTGATTGTCCAAACTCTTCGACCAAGGTTAAGATGTCAAGGAAGGTCAAGAAATATGTCTGAACATATTTTTTATAATCAAGAAATCCCTGAGAGCTCATGGCATACGGTTCGAAATTCGACGGATAATGGACTCCCCCTCTACCCTTCCCTACTTAAATTCCAAGCTTTTGTTAGGATTCAAACCAGTGATGTGCGTCTAACTCACACATCACAAGGTGTGGTTTTACCACTAAACCAAAGCGCTATGAGGCAAGCATGCTTGAACATTTATGAATAATGGAACAAGTCAACCTACTTTAATTTTGTTGTTGAAAAGATCAATATAATTGCACAGTATTCTAGAGGGCTCAAAATCAGTTCTAAAGTTGCAACATTAACTCATTTCATTTCCTTAAATCCCGATGGAGGAAAAAAATACTAGCTGACTCCTTCCTATCTGCCTAAGCCTTGGTGGCAAGAGTTACTCGATACATGTGATAGTGGGAGGTAGCAGGTACCAGGTGAAATGGTTAGCGTGTGCAAGCTAGCCTGAACACAACAGTCATAAAAAAATTACAGTTTGTTCCTACCCCATATCCAACTAACTTCCACTGCTAATAGATTTAAGTAAGACCATACACATCAAACAGCATAAAATTTTTAGACTAATTATTAGAATTCGTTCATACAAAGAGAGATAAAAGGTGCACAGCTACTAATGAAAATAGCCCTCAAATCGAAGTTTCAGTCCAAATATATACAGACAATTTTAAGTAAATGCTACTGTAATTAAATATGTACTCATTTATCAAATTACAAAAAATAATCAATTCCTTTCCCAGTGAACGAAGCATACTGAATTCGAATAAGTGGGAGCATGAGAGTTACCATTGTCGCGGGCCGAGGATGAGATCTGTCGCCGTTCAGCAGTTACAGTGGCAAAGCCCTAGGCCAAGGATGAACTTGCGCTTTATACAGCCAGTGCAGGGTTGTGTCCACTTGGCGAGTGGAATTTGTAGGCCGGCCCAAGAATTGGGTTAATGTGATCATGACCGTTGGGCCTGTCAAATAGTGCTGGGTCGTTTGGTGGGAAAAAAAAAAATTCAGAAATAGCCTGATTTAGAACTTGGTAATTAAAAAATAATCACAGTTTCAAAAGTAATCAAAATTTTACAGTTTTTTCATGTAAAGATAAAATTTGAACAAAAATATTCAAAAAAAATTCTAGCATAATATGCTGGAGTTTGAATTTTTTACATATGAGATTCCAGCATAATGTGCTGGAGTTCCAACATAATATGTTGTAAGTTTATATGCATGATGTCACGTCCTTAGTTTTTAACTAAGTACACGTGTAGCACTTGACAACTCGCTCACGATCTTGCACAGCTTGCTCACGTTCTTGCTATGCCAAGTCGGCCTTACTACACTCAAGAACGCTAAGAGAATGGTAGAAAGAACACAAGAAATTGTTAAAGGAAGCTTTGTATTAGAGAGAACTTGAATTGTTTGCTTGATGAATTACAAATGAATGGCCCCCTTTATATACTAGTCTCCTAGGGGCTAGTGTGTAAATAATAATTATTACACAAGTCCTTAATATTTACAAGATAAGGGCTTTCTCTAGAATTCTCTACAAGCCTAGAAGATTCCAAGGACTTTCCTAGCAAATCCATAAGGATCTAGGTTCTTCCTAAGGAAATGTCCATACTTCTCTAGAATCTTCTGACAAATGCTAGCCTTCTTCTTATGTAAGCTTCCACACGGCATTAATATATGCCAAATGGTGCCTATGTGGCATGATGACATGGCGGGTCGTCACACTCTCCCCCACCTAATATTGTGACGACCGCGGTGCAATGCTGCTGCATAAACTCTCAGATCTTATCTTTGGATTGCCACAAGTCTTCATATCGTTCCCACATGGCCTCCTCCGGTAATTGCCCTTTCCAATGGACGAGGAATATAGCGGTGGCTTTTTGCCCTTGTTTTCGCCTGGCCTGGTAATCCATAATAGCCTCAATCTCCCGATCATGCGAGGCGGTGATAGTCATTGGCGCTCGACTTGATTGGCCCCTACTCGGATTATCCTTATCTTCATGATATGGCTTAAGCATGCTGGCATGGAAGACAGGGTAGATCTTAAGATACGATGGCATGTCAAGCTTGTATGAGATCTTGCCTACCTTGGCAACGATCTTAAATGGCCCCTCATACTTGCGAATCAAATTCTGATGCATGCCCCGTAGTGCCTTGAACTGTCTTGGGTTAAACTTCACCATGACCATGTCCCCAACTCTATAGTCCGTGGGATGTCGTTAGCGGTCCGCAAACTTCTTCATCTTCTTAGCTGCCTTATCCAAGTAGGACTTAGCAGTGTCAAGTTGCTCCTCCCATCCTTTAGCCATATGATAAGCCCCCAAACTCTTTCCCTCGAACGCGGCTAGTAATGAATGTGGAGTTTGTGGTTGTTGGCCTGTGGCTAGCTCAAATTGTGTTCGCCCCGTGGACTCACTCCGCTGCAAGTTATAAGAGAATTGGGCGATGTCTAGGAGCCTTGCTCAATCTTTCTGATGCGCACTTACATAATGCCTCGAGTAGCATTCTAGTATGGCATTAACCCGTTCTGTTTGTCCATCTGTCTGTGGGTGGAAACTAGTGGAAAAGTGCAGTTCCATGCCAAGTATGTCGAACAACTCTCTCCAAAAGTTTCCAGTAAAGCGGGGGTCTCGATCACTGATTATATGCCTTGGTAAGCCCCAATACTTCACCACGTTCTTAAAGAATAGCTTGGCGGCTTCCTTGGCTGTACAACCTGGTGAGGCGGGCATGAAGGTGGCATATTTGGAAAATCTATCCACGACCACCATAATAGTACCATAACTATCGAACTTTAGTAGGCAAGTGATAAAGTCCATAGTCACGCTCTCCCATGGACGCTCTGCAACTGGTAGTAGTTCCAAAAGTCCTCCGGGCTGTTGTTGTTCAACCTTGTCCTGTTGACAGACAAGACAAGTCTGCACATAGCACTCTGTGTCATCTCACATGCGTGGCCAATAGTAGACTGACTCAACCCTAGTGCGACGTTGACCTGGATGACCAGCCCACATTGTGTCATGACTCTCCCTTATGATCCATCATCTAGTGTCTCCACACGTAGACACACCGACCCGTGGTAAGCAATAGGCCGTCTTCTACCAAAAAACATCTCATCTTGCCCTGGTTGGCTAACTCGATAAGTTGTTTGGCTGCTGGATCATGTTGCATGCCTTCTTTTATAGCCTCACGAATGTCCGAACTTGCTGAAGTGATGGCAACAAGCTCGGCTTTCCGGCTCAAGGCATCAGCTACAACATTACCTTTGCCCGGCTTGTACTCCAGCACATAATCAAACTCGGCCAAGAAATCCTGCCACCTAGCCTGTTTTGGTGTGAGCTTCTTCTGCGTCTGAAAGTAGCTAGTGGCCACATTATCGGTCTTGACCACGAACCTCGACCCGAGCAGATAATGTCACCATGTACGAAGGCAATGCACAATGGCAGTCATTTCCTTCTCTTGCACCGTGTAACGTCGCTCCGTCTCATTTAACTTGCGGCTCTCAAACGCTATGGGATGCTTATCGTGCATCAGGACACCCCCAATGGCGAAGTTAGAGGCATCTGTGTGCACTCAAATGCTTGGCAAAGTCAGGTAACGCCAAGACTGGCTCCTCTGTTATAGTTTCCTTAAGGTGCTCAAACGCCTTTTGACAATGCTCCGTCCAGACCCATGGCTTGTTCTTCTTCAGCAACTCAGTCAATGGTACGGCCTTTGCTGAGTAGCCACTGATGAACCGACGATACTAGTTAACAAGGCCAAGGAAGGATCTCAACTCCGTTACCTTTGTAGGTTCCCCCCACTCCTGGATAGCACGTACCTTAGCCTCGTCCATGTGTAGCTCACCATTGCTAATGACATGGCCCAAGAAGTGCACCTTTGATTGTGCGAACTAACATTTCTCCCTCTTGATGTATAGCTCGTTCTCCCGCAAGACTTGGAAAACCTTCCTTAAGTGCTCCATGTGCTCCTCCAAGGTGTTGCTGTAGATGACTATGTCGTCTAGGTAGACTACTACGAACTGATCAAGGTAGGGATGGAAGATCTTGTTCATAAGGGTGCAAAATGTGGTTGGTGCATTGGTTAAGCCGAAGGGCACCACCAACCACTCAGAGGCTCCACATCTTGTCACACATGCTGTTTTTGGCTCATCCCCTTCCGCAATACGAACCTGGTAGTAGCCCTTTCGAAGATCCACCTTGGTAAAGTACTTGGCTTGCCCAAGTCTATCGAACAAGTCAGCAGTGAGCGGGATCGGGTACTTATTCTTCATTGTAACCTTATTAAATGCTCGGTAGTCTATGCACAAGCGCAGCGATCCATCCTTCTTCTTCTGGAACAATACTGGTGCGCCAAAAGGTGCCTTTGATGGGCGAATGTGACCAACATCCAGCAACTCTTTCAATTGTTTCTTGAGCTCCTCTAGCTCGGGCGGTGCCATACGATATGTGGCAAATGCGGGTGGCTTAGCCCCTAGCTCCAACTCAATCTTGTGATCCACCTCTCGCCTAGGCGGCAAGTGCTTAGGCAACTCCTCGGGCATGACATCTTTGTTTTCCTTAAGCAACTTCTCTATGCAAGGCGGCACTATTTCTTGAAATTTCTTGTCTTCCTCTAGACTTGCAATGGTTGCCACGAACGTTGGCTCCCCCTTCTTGATCCCCTTGACAACCTGCATAGCTGAGAGTTGTGCTTGGATCTGTCCGTGTGGCATAGTCACTGTAGGTACTATGCAAGCTCCTTCTCTCTCCATAACTTTCCAAGCTCCCAATTTGACACCTACTCCAATAGCTACCCCACGAGCATTTTGTACCTCGACATTCACTATCTTGACGCGAGAGTTGGTTAGAGCAAGCTTCAATTCTAGTCTCTTTGCGGCAGCCTCAGTCACGAAATTATGAGTTGCTCCAGTATCCACCATTGCACGAGCGGGCTTGTTGTTGATGGTGAGATCCACGTACTGATTGCCATTCTCGGTAGGTTGGATAGCTTGCTTTGTGACAGCACCACATAATCCGATCATACCCAACTGTGCGGTTACCAAACTCTCTCCTTGCGGCTGCTCCTTTCATTCACGGACTATGGCGCTGAGGCTCTTTAGGTAGGGACAATTCCTGAAGCCGTGCGGCCCTCCGCATATGTAGCATCCCTTCTTCTCGGCCTGTGCCTTCTTCTCGGTGTAGCCCTGACGACCACTTGACTTTTTGGAATCTTGAGTCTTGGAGTATTGTTGATGTATCTCCTTGCCTTTGCCACGATCTCCCCCGCCTTTGACATTGTTAACCTTTGACTCCTTGCCATTGCCTTTGTCGTGCTTGTCATGCCTGAAATCCATCAATGATTCGGCCTCCACTATGGCTTGGTCTATATCAGTGACTTGTCGGTGTTGCAACTCCCGCTTAGCCCAATTTTGCAACCCGTCCATGAAGTGGAACAATAAGTCATCATTGGTCAGGTTGGGGATTTGAAGCATAAGGGTAGTGAACTCCTTGACATAGTTACGTATGCTCCCTGTTTGCTTCAATTCCCTAAGCTTGCGCCTTGCCTCATACAAGACATTGTTTGGAAAGAATTGTCGCTTGAACTCGGCTTTGAACTGATCCCGTGTGCTAATAGTACATAGACCTTTATCCACGTCGGCCATCTTCCTTCTCCACCATAGCATGGCAGTCTCTGAGAGATACAATACTGCAGTGTTGATCTTGGCCTCGTCGTCCCTCACTTTGCCGTGCCTGAAGTAGTTCTCCAAGTGCCAAAGGAAGTTTTCCACTTCTTGGGCATCACGAACACCTTTGAACATCGGGGGTTTGGGAGCCTCGATCTTGGCCTCCCTCGTCACCATAACATTGTTGGCTGCCTCGGTCACGCCAGCATTGACATGCTCCTCGAGTGACTCTATCTTTGCCTTCATAGCATTGATAGTACTCAAAGCCTCCATGAGTCTGCACTCTAAGGCAGTGATGGTTTGCCTTAGTTCCATCTCGGTCCGTGTACGTCCCTCCAAGTCATTTCGGATACTCTCAATCTCTTCAAGAGTGTGCCCCTCAAGAACACTAAGGGTGCCTTCCACCTTCCCCAAGCGTTGGCCAAAGATCTCCATGGCGTCCATCCACACGTTCATCTTCATCACCCACTCTTTATCGAGCGAGACATCCTCGGGCAGGACCTCCACTTCATCCTCGCTCGCCTCAGTGGCAGATGGTTCTTGGGATGTAAGCCCCTCGTTTGGCATAATCTCGGGCGGCACCTCCTGGCTCTTGTTGGTAGCATTCCTCTTTTTGTTGCGGCCCTTCCTGTCGGCAGCATCCCGGATGACGTTGGCTTGGGTGTTGGCAACGTTAATTTCTCCATCGTTCGCCATTCCCTTAGTTGAAACCTTCGCTCTGATACCACGTTGTCACGTCCTTAGTTTTTAACTAAGTACACATATGGCACTTGACAACTCGCTCACGATCTTGCACAGCTTGCTCACGTTCTTGATATGCCAAGTCAGCCTTACTACACTCAAGAACGCTAAGAGAATGGTAGAAAGAACACAAGAGAATTGTTAAAGAAAGCTTTATATTAGAGAGAACTTGAATTGTTTGCTTGATGAATTACAAATGAATGGCCCCCTTAATATACTAGTCTCCTAGGGGCTAGTGTGTAAATAATAATTATTACACAAGTCCTTAATATTTACAAGATAAGGGCTTTCTCTAAAATTCTCTACAAGCCTAGAAGATTCCAAGGACTTTCCTAGCAAATCCATAAGGATCTAGGTTCTTCCTAAGGAAATGTCCATACTTCTCTAGAATCTTCTCACAAATGCTAGCCTTCTTCTTATGTAAGCTTCCACATGGCATTAATATATGCCAAATGGTGCCTATGTGGCATGATGACATGGCGGGTCATCACAATGAGCTCTATAATTCAGTATATTATGTTGGAACTTTTTACGATTTAACTAGGGTATTTTTGTTCAAATTTTATCTCCGCATAAAATAGTGACTATTTCAATGACTTTGCAAATGATAGTTATTTTCTATTACTGGTCCGAAAGCTAGCTAATTCATGTTATTTTCACTCGTTTGGTTCACCGAAAAAGATAGACTTTTATGGGAATGTACCATATTTTTCCAGATAAATCTACATAGTGTGGCCATTAGAAAATTTTATTAGCCCTAACTTTTCTTCTAGATACCCAAATACTTTTTAAGCCCAAAAATATTATTACTGCATCCGTTTCAATTTAGATGAGGTAGTTTGACTCGGCACGGAATTTAAGAAAAAAAAAGACTTTTGAAACTTGTGGTCTTAAAAGCTTAAGGTAAAAGCTTTGTGGGGCCATGATATTTATGTGGTTATAAAAACTTCTCATTAAGGGTAAAATGGGTAAAATGAAGAGTTTAAAGTTGAATTATTTCCAAATTTAGAAATGTGTCATTCATTTTGGAATAGACTAAAAAGAAAAGTAGCTCATCTAATTCGAAACGAAGGGAGTATAAGTTATTGCCCACCGGATAAATAAATTTATTGCCTACCAGTATAATAACATCATATAAACTTGCTCTCTACCTCAAATTATCAAAATAACGTCAAATAACTAGAATCGATCATCAAAACTCAAGATTTCAACTTGAAAACTCATTTTTCTCAATCTTTCATAAAATGCGCTGAAAATCGCTCTGGTCACCCTGGACCTTAACCAAACATGTGTACAAGTCCAAAATATCATACGAACCTGCAGGAATCGTCAAAACAGCGATCCTGGGTCGTTCACCAAGAATGTTGACCGTGGTCAACGCAAGTTATTATTAAAGCCAAAAATCACACCATCTTCAAATTTTTATGTAAAACTTTTCGAAAAATGACACGGACCATGCACGCAAATCAAGAAACATCAGATAAAGCTAATAGAGGTCTCAAAATAAGGAAATAAATACTATTACTCAAAACGACCTATTGGGTTGTTACAAAATGAGAATAAAAGCACGAAGGGTGATGTGTGCCATTGCATTTACATTATCATGTGAGGACGAGAGTAAAAGCACGAAGGGTGATGAGGTGACATTGCTTTTATATTATCATGTGTTCATGGCACGAAGGGTGTTTCCGTGCAGGCGAGGACGAGAGACGTGCATCATATTGTAATATCTTTTCCTTGTGTATACATTTATGCTTTTATCTTGAGTTGTTATTGTTGCACCTATATTTTCTATGTTGCTTGCGGTTGGCATGTCTTTACCTTTTACCTTATTTGTTATTGTTCTATCCGTTCCTTCTATTTGCTAATTGTTACGTTCATGCCTACCTTCTTGTTTGTTAGATGTACATTTATTCCTTTTTCTTGTTTGTTGTGGTTTAATATAAACCTTTGATAAGTGTGGATTTTTAACCACTTATTAGTACCTTCTTGTTTTAGTTTTTAGTCCAAAAGTAATGATTTTTGTTTCCAAATCTTATGAAGTTGTGTGAATTGCAGGCATATTGGAGGATTCGAGCTCAATGGAGAAATCAAACTCAAAAAGGAGTATTGCAACTCAATAAGGCAAAGAGGAGTAATACAAATGAAAGCGGGGTCCACAGAACTTATTCTGCGGCCGCAAATGGAGATGTGATCCGCAAAAATGCAAGTGCGACTGTAGATATACCCTTGAAGCCTCAAAGGAGTTTAGCAGAAGCGCGGCCCGCACACCCGATGATGTGTAGCCACAAAAGCTAGTCGTACTGACAAAGTGTGACAAGTTCAGAGAAGCTACAGAAGACCAGGTATGAAGCCTCTTTGCCGCCTGTAGCCAAAATATGCGGCTGCAAAAGTTGAAGTGAGCCCACAGAGATTATTATGCGGCCGCAGAATCCCTCTCATTGCAAGAGTAAAAGAAAAAAGTGCAGTCCGCACACCAAATTGTGCGGCTGCAGAACCTGCCGAAGAGCATATTTGTCAGCAAATTTCTAGACACTATAAATAGACAAGAAACACTTTTTAGGGCAACTTTTATATTTTGAGCTGTAGCAGTTAGAGTTTACTATTTTGGGAAAGCTGTGATCAAAATTAGAGAAGACCCACTACTTTTATCTTTTAATTTTAGTTTTATGTCTTCATTAACCTATACTCTTTCGTTTTCTATGTCTTCAAGCATGAGTAGCTAGATTTTACCTAGAGTTGTGACTCAAAACTAGTGTGTAAAACCTATGGGTGATTAATAGTAATGCTTGTTAATGATTGAGTGTTTGTTATTTAGCCTTGTTTATACTTGATATCCAGAATTAATGGTTGCAAACATTGATTCATGCCTATTTGACTTAGTTCTTACTTGAGAAAGAGGAACCTAGTTTAGGAAAACTTGGGTAACAAGAAACTGAGCTAGTTAAAGTATTTACTAGTTTGAATAAAGGATTTGAACAAGAGATAGGAAAACTCCCACTGGGACTCGTATCAATTGCTTATATTGCTACCAATTTGTCTTGAGAAGGCCAATTTAGGCATAATAACTCTTTGAACGGGAGGTATTGAGTGGGTACTTGAAAATTGAGAGTCATCACACACCCCGATCTACCAAGCAAGAATTAATTTACTATAGCCTATAGTTTTACACCTAGGTGAATGTTACATCCCTAGGCTTATCCCTTAATTGATTAAAACACCAAAAATATTTCATTCTCTAGTTGCTACTATTTAGTTTAATTTCTTAGTTGTCAACTTAGATAACAATTACCCACTGTGTTTGAAAGTTTAATTTAGCTATTTCACATTCTGTTATTGAGAATTTACTTTAGCACCGATCTAAACTCCCTATGGAATTCGACCCCGACTCGCATTGGGTTTTGTAATTGCAACGACTGTTTCATACTTGTTATTTGAGTGTGAATTGGACGTGATCAATTTTTTGTCGCCGTTGCCGGGAAGTTTTACGGTGTTATCTATATACTTGAGTTTGTGTCTAGAAATATCTTTTTTTACTTTTATGATTCTAATTTATTGAAGTGATCGTATGTTCCAAATGGCGAACAACGAAACTAGGAAACCTGCCATTGGGAGAGGCGGATGGCGAAGAGGAGCAACTTGATGAAATGCCTCAAGTTACAAAACAAAATTGCCAAGGCCGTGGTCAACAAGACAATGTGTCTCCACCTCCACCACAACCACAACCACAAGTGGTGCAACATCGGATTGTGCCCAATGAAGGTTATGCAAGTGCCATAGCCCCCCCCCCCCCCCGACACTTAGGGCCATAAAACCTTTCAAATTACCAACTGTGATGCTTACTTTTATCTAAG
>NW_017673451.1:0-72952 GCF_001879085.1 Nicotiana attenuata
TAGCGCAATCACAAACCACAAAGGGTACACGGAAACGAAAGCAAAAAGACAAGCAACAGGAGTACTGGCCTAGCATGCTTCACGTAGTACAGTCAAGGCAACTTAAGCAATTAGGCAAGTTAAATCAACTAAACATGCTTTCCTAATCTAGCACAGGTTATAATTGCAAGTAGAATAAAGCAAATATGAAAGGAACTCAATCTCAACATCTTAAGAAAACCGGATTTTCAACAATTGGCTCAAGTACGCGCCCGTCACCTCGCGTACAAGGCACTCAAAATCAACAAATAACAAATCCTAAGGGGTAGGTCCCCCACACAAGGTTAGACAAGCCACTTACCTCGAACCGGCTCAATATCAATAGAAACCACGCCTTTGCCACGAGTATCCGACTCCAAATGGCCCAAATCTATTCAATTCAATTACATATCGTAAATAATATTGCAAACAACTGATTCCACTATTAAAGTTAAAGCTAGGGCGCGAAAATAGATAAAATGACCAAAACGCCCCTCAAGACAACATCTCGGAATCGAATAATTTTCACATTTTTAGAACCCTCGTACTCCCAAGAGTCTAACCATATAAAAATCTCCCAAATCGGAGGTCAAATGCCCACTCAAAACTCAATAGTCTAGCCAATGAAGTTTTACCCCAAATTATCCAATTTTTGGTCCAAAATTCGAATTCCAATGATGTATTTAGCTATATAATGATGAAATATAATGAAAAGGGATCAAGGAAACGTTACCCAATGATTTTCTCTTCAAAACCCGCTCAAAATCGCCTTCTCCCGAGCTCTCAATCGATTTTCAAACTTATGAAATTAAACCCTCGAAATTGATATTTCTGAACAGTCATTTCCGCTTCTGCGGACAAGGGACCGCTTCTGCGGTCCCACTTAAGCGGAAAGCCAACTGCTTCTGCGATTTCCATTAAAAGGGACAGGACCGCATCTGCGATAGCTGGGCCGCTTCTGCGGCTTCGCTTCTGCGGAAGTTGCACCGCTTCTGCGGCTCCTGAGGAAGGGGGCACAAGCCGCTCCTGCGACGTCCAAGGCCGCTTTTGCGGCTCCGCTTCTGCGGTTCCCAAGCCGCAGAAGCGAAAATACCAGAAAGAAAAATACCAGCTGCAGCAATTACTTAGAAATTTTTCCGTTAACCACCCGGAATCATCCCGAGGCCCCCGGGACCTCAACCAAAAGCACCAATACCACCTAATACCTTATTCAAACTTGTACCAATCCTTAAAACACCTAAAACAACACCGGAAACCCGATTAAATCAAAGATTCAAGCCTAAGAACTACAAGTTTCTTCCAAATACGCTTTCGATCAAAAACCTAACCCAAACACGTCCGAATGACCTGAAATTTTGCACACACATCCCAAATGACATGACGGAGCTACTGCAACTTCCGGAATTTCAATCCGACCCTCGGATGAAAAACTCACTATCAAACCGGAAACTTCAAAAATTCAAACTTCGGCATTTCAAGCCTAAATGAGCTACGAGCTCCCAAAATACATTCCGAACACGCTCACAACCCCGAAATCACCTAACGGAGCTAACGGAACCATCGGATTTCTATTCCGAGGTCGTCTTCATACTGTTCCAACTACAGACCACTTTTCAACACTTAAGATCTCATTTAGGGACTAAGTGTCCCAAAACTTTCCAAAACTCAACACCGAACGTCCCGGCAAACCAAAATAGCATAAATGAACTTAGGGGAAGCAGTTAATGAGGGATCGGGGCGTAAATTCCAAAAACGACCGGCCGGGTCGTTACATCCTCCTACACTTAAACATTCGTTCGTCCTCGAACGAGCATAGAGAACATACCTGAAGTAGTGAAAAGATGAGGGTACTGGCTGCGCATATCCTGCTCGGTCTCCCAAGTCGCCTCCTCGGTCGGCTGACTCCGCCACTGAACCTTTACTGAAGCTATGTTCTTTGACCTCAACTTTCTGATCTGCCTGTCCAAAATAGCCACTAGCTCCTCAACATAGGATGGATCCTTGTCCAACTGGACTGAACTGAAATCCAACACGTGCGACGGATCACCGTGATACCTCCGGAGCATCGAAACATGAAATACCGAATGAACTCCGGCCAAGCTGGGAGGTAAGGCAAGCTCATAGGCAACCTCCCCAACTCGCCTCAAGATCTCAAAAGGGCCAACAAACCTCGGACTCAGCTTCCCTTTCTTTCCAAACCTCATGACGCCCTTCATAGGCGAGACCCGAAGCAGAACCCGCTCACCAACCATATATGAAACATCACGAACCTTCCTGTCAGCGTAACTCTTCTGTCTAGACTGGGCTGTACGGAGTCTGTCCTGAATCACCTTGACCTTCTCCAATGCATCCTGAACCATCTCTGTACCCAATAGCCTGGCCTCACCCGGCTCAAACCAACCCACCGGAGATCTACACCTCCTGCTATATAAAGCCTCATACGACGCCATCTGAATACTGGACTGATAACTGTTGTTATAAGCTAACTCCGCCAATGGCAGGAAATGATCCCAAGACCCTCCAAACTCAATCACGCACGCACGGAGCATGTCCTCAAGAATCTGAATAGTGCGCTCGGACTGTCCGTCCGTCTGGGGGTGAAATGTTGTGCTCAACTCCACCCGAGTGCCTAACTCCTGCTGCACAGCTCTCCAGAACCGCGATGTAAACTGAGTACCTCTGTCCGAAATGATAGAAACTGGAATACTATGCAGACGGACGATCTCCCTGATATAAATCTTCGCCAATCGCTCCGATGAATAAGTGGTACACACAGGAATGAAATGAGCGGACTTGGTCAGCCGGTCCATAATAACCCAAATGGAATCAAACTTCTTCAAGGTCCGTGGAAGTCCAGATACAAAATCCATAGTGATGCGCTCCCATTTCAACTCTGGAATCTCTATCTGCTGGAGCAACCCACCCGGGCGCTGGTGCTCATACTTCACCTGCTGGCAGTTGAGGCATCTAGACACATAACCAACTATATCCTTCTTCATTCGCCTCCACCAATAGTGCTGCCTCAAGTCCTGATACATCTTCGCGGCACCCGGATGGATGGAATACCACGAACTATGGGCCTCTGCTAGAATCAACTCTCGAAGACCATCAACATTGGGCACACAAATCCGGCCCTGCATCCTCAATACCCGTCATCTCCAATGGTCACATCTCTAGCATCACCACGCTGAACCTTGTCCTGAAGGACAAGCGAATGAGGGTCATCATACTGCCGCTCCCTAATACAACCAAATAAGGAGGACCCGGGAACCACACAAGCTAGAACCCGACTGGGCTCCGAAAGATCCAATCTCACGAACTGGCTGGCTAAGGCCTGAACATCCATCGCCATAGGCCTCTCTAAAGCTGGTAAATATGCCAAACTCCGCAAACTCTCCGCCCGGCGACTCAAGGCATCCGCCACTACATTGGCCTTGCCAGGGTGATACAGAATAGTAATGTCATAATCCTTTAGCAACTCTAACCACCTCCTCTGACGCATATTGAGATCCTTTTGCTTGAGTAAATGCTGCAAACTCCGATGATCAGTGTAAATCTCACAAGGCACGCCATACAAATAATGACGCCAGATCTTCAAGGCATGAACAATAGCAGCTAACTCAAGGTCATGGACAGGGTAATTCTTCTCATGTATCTTCAACTGTCTGGACGCGTAGGCAATCACCCTACCGTCCTGCATCAACACTGCTCCAAGGCCAACTCTCGAGGTGTCACAATAGACAGTACAAGACCCCGAACCGGTAGGCAACATCAAGATTGGGGCTGCAGTCAAAGCTGTCTTGAGCTTCTGAAAGCTCCCCTCACACTCCTCTGTCCACTGAAATGGGGCACCCTTCTGGGTCAATCTAGTCATAGGGGCAACAATCGATGAGAATCCCTCCACGAAGCGACGGTAGTATCCCGCCAAGCCAGGGAAACTGCGAATCTCTGTAGCTGAGGACGGTCTGGGCCAACTCTGCACGGCCTCTACCTTCCTCGGATCCACCCGAATACCCTCACTAGAAATCACATGGCCTAAGAATGCCATAGAACTCAGCCAAAACTCACATTTTGAAAACTTTGCATATAACTTATTCTCCCTCAAAGTCTGAAGCACGGTCCTCAGGTGCTGCTCATGATCTTCCCGACTCCGGGAATACACCAGAATATCATCAATAAAAACAATGACGAACGAGTCAAGATATGGTCTGAACACACTGTGCATCAGATGCATGAAAGTTGTTGGGGCATTGGTCAGCCCAAATGATATGACAAGGAACTCGTAATGGCCATATCGAGTCCTGAAGGCAGTCTTCGGGATATCTGGCTCCCGAATCTTCTACTGATGGTAACCAGAGCGCAAGTCAATCTTAGAAAACACCTGTGCGCCCTGAAGCTGGTCAAACAGATCATCAATGCGAGGCAAAGGATAACGGTTCTTCACTGTAGCCTTATTCAGCTGGAGATAATCAATACACATACGCATAGAACCATCCTTCTTCTTCACGAACAAAACAGGAGCACCCCACGGTGAAACACTGGGTCGAATAAAACCCTTACCGAGCAATTCCTGTAACTGATCCTTCAACTTTTTAACTCAGGAGGAGCCATACAATACGGAGGAATGGAAATGGGCTGAGTTCCCGGTAACAGATCAATGCCAAAATCAATGTCTCTATCGGACGGCATGCCTGGAAGATCAGTTGGAAACACATCGGGATAATCCCGTACCACTAGAACTGAGTCAACAGAAGGGGTATCAACACTGACATCTCTCACATAAGCTAAATACGCGGCACACCCCTTCTCAACCATGCGCTGAGCTTTAAGAAAAGAGATAACTCTACTGGGAGTGTGATCTAAAGTACCACTCCACTCAATACGCGGAACACCTGGCATAGCCAGCGTCACGGTCTTGGCGTGACAATCAAGAATAGCAAAGTGGGGCGACAACCAGTCCATGCCCAGAATAATGTCAAAATCCACCATACCGAGTAATAATAAGTCTGCTCTGGTCTCAAAACCACGAATAGTAACCAAACATGACCGATAAACGCGGTCCACAACAAGAGAATCTCCCACAGGAGTAGAAACATAAACGGGGGCACTCAAAGAATCCCGAGGCACACCCAAATGAGGAGCAAAGTAAGAAGACACATAAGAGTAAGTAGAGCCCGGATCGAATAGAACCGATGCCTCTCTGTGACAAACCAGAATAATACCTATAATGACGGAGTCGGAGGCAACAGCCTCAGTACGGGCAGGAATAGCATAATATCTGGCCCGGCCCCTCTCTCGAGGGCGACCTCTATCTCCCCGACCTCCGCCCCTAGCCGGCTGAGCAGGTGGGGTAGCCGCTGGAGCTGTGATCATGGCCTGAGAACTCTGAGGAGTACGCTGCGGCTGAGCAGCCTGTGAAGATGCACCCCTACCAAGTCTAGGGCAGTCCCTAACCATGTGGCGTGTATCACCGCACTCGAAACAAGCTCTGGGAGGACGCGGTGGCTGTGACTGGCTGGGACTAGGCTTGCTGGACTGACCTCTAGAAACACCCCGCGCAGGAGGCGCGCTAGAAACTGGAGGTGCATAGTAAGGCTCCTGTGGTGTAGGCGGAGCTGGAGTACTGCTGGCTACTGGAAGAGCTGAACGAACAGGGCGACCCGCATAACCCCTACCATAATGACCTGCTGATGGGGTACGGGCACCAGAGTAGTGACCCGACTCTCGAGACCTCTTGGCCTCCCTCTCTCCTCGCTCCCTGGCGAGCATACCCTCAATCCTCCTAGCAATGCTCACTACGTGCTGATAAGGAATGTCCATCTCCAACTCTCGAGCCATGCTAGACCTGATGGGCGGAATAAGGCCCTCAATGAACTTGCAAACTCTCTCTCGAACTGTAGCAACCAAAGCCAGTGCGTGCCTGGCCAACCTGGTATAACGGATGGCACACTCTGAAACTCTCATAGCACCCTGGCGCAAGTGCTCAAACTCTGCGCGCCATGAATCTCTGAGGCTCTGGGGAACAAACTCTCTCATAAACATGTCCGAGAACTGGGTCCAAGTCAGTGAAGCAACCTCGACTGGACTGTCTATCTCATAAGTGCGCCACCAATCATAGGCAGCTCCACGAAGCTGAAAAACAGTGAAAGAAACCCTGCTGGACTCCACTATGCCCATAGTGCGAAGAATACGATGACACTCCTCTAGAAATCCCAAGGCATCGTCTGATGCTAATCCACTGAACACTGGGGGATCATACTTCTTGAACCTCTCAAGTCTCCGCTGCTCGTCCTCTGAAGCAGCTGACCCATCCTCGGGCTGAACTGGCACTGCAGGCGGTGCCGGAATAATCTCGGGATCCTGCTCAACTTGCACTCGCTGCTCAGGAGTGCGGACGGCGGGAGTCTGTGCTCCTCCCTCGGCCTGGGATGTGGCTGCAGCAAGGGGAAGCAACCCCGCCTGAGCCAAGGTGGTGTACATGCTCATGAACTAAGCCAAAGTCTCCTGGAGCGCTGGAGTAGTAGTGGCAGTAATAGGTGTGCCAGGTGCCTGGGCTCCGGCTGGATCTGCTGGTAGTACCTCGGCGGCAGCTCGCGCAGGTGCTCTGGCTGTACCACGTGCGCGTCCTCGACCTCTCCCCCGGCCCCGGCCTCTGACGGCTGCAGTAGGGGGCGCGGTGCCTGATCATCTCGAGTGGCACGTGTCCTCACCATCTGTGAGAGAATAGAAGTCAGAAGTTTAGAATTGATGTCAAAATATCGCACGACAAGGAATTCAAATGAAACGAAAATTTTTCCTAAACAGTTACATAGCCCCTCGTAGATAAGTACAGACGTCTCCGTACCGATCAACGAGACTCTAATAAACCGGGTTGTGTTCTGTGACTCCTATGAACCTAGAGCTCTGATACCAACTTGTCACGATCCTAGTTCACCAACCGTGAACATGTCGTGACGGCACCTGGCCCCCATGACCAGGTAAGCCTAACATTTGCGAAAATATAATAATTACGGAAAAATAGAGAAGATCAAATCAAGTATCTAAAGGAAACTGTACTGAATGTCGCTTGGCAAGTACAACTCAATATCAAAAGTCTAAAACAATTCCAAAACCCGGAAACTCACGGGCAACACAGGCTACAGAAGTGTATAGTAAAGGTTCCAAACTCCAGAATTTCTAACAGTCGAAAGAAGGAAAACTAAGTACTAAAGATAGAGTAAGAGGGAGACTCGTCGGTCCGCGGACGTAGCAGATCTACCTCGAAGCCTCCGTAGTCCTCCTGCCTCACTGATAGTGCGCCTGAGTGGAGGTACCTGAATGATCTGCACATGAAAAACATACGCAGGAAGGGCATGATTACACCACAGCGGTACTCAGTAAGTGCCAAGCCTAACCTCGGTTGGGTAGTGACGAGGAAGGTCAGGGCCATACTGAGACAAAATATAGTAATAACAATAATTAACGGTATGATAATCTGACAGAAATAATAAATACAGCAGTTAAATAAGGTAGGTCAACGAGACAATAACAACCATAAAAGGACAGAGCAAACATTGAGTAAATACAACTCAATACCAATGATAACAATGAGGGTCTCCCAGGATACCATACTGTAGCCCTTTCCTCAACTGTCCAATGGATCTCCCGGGATACAGTCCCGTAGTCCAACTCGTATCCCAAATCAAAGGATCTTCCGGGATACCGTCCCGTAGTCCAACCATCAAAATGTAGGGGGATCTATCGGGAATCTAACCCGCAGTCCCAAAGTAAAAGTGTAGGGGGATCTATCGGGAATCTAACCCGCAGTCCCAAAGTAAAAGTGCAGGGGGATCTATCGGGAATCGAACCCGCAGTCCCAAAATAAACAAACAAGGGGGGAGCTACCGAAATCCCACATCCGTAGTCCCAGTGTAAATGCGCAATCACAACCAGAATGTACACGGAAACGAAGTACAAAAGACAAGCAACAGGTAGTACTGGCCTAGCATGCTTCACGTAGTACAGTCAAGGCAACTTAAGCAATTAGGCAAGTTAAATCAACTAAACATGCTTTCCTAATCTAGCACAGGTTATAATTGCAAGTAGAATAGAGCAAATATGAAAGGAACTCAATCTCAATATCTTAAGAAAATCGGATTTTCAACAATTGGCTCAAGTACGCGCCCGTCACCTCGTGTATAAGGCACTCAAATCAACAAATAACAAATCCTAAGGGGAAAGGTCCCCCACACAAGGTTAGACAAGCCACTTACCTCGAACCGGCTCAATATCAATAGAAACTACGCCTTTGCCACGAGTATATGACTCCAAATGGCCCAAATCTATTCAATTCAATTACATATTGTAAATAATATTGCAAACAACTGATTCCACTATTAAAGTTAAAGCTAGGGCGAGAAAATAGATAAAATGACCAAAACGCCCCTCAAGCCAATGTCTCGGAATCGAATAATTTTCACATTTTTAGAACCCTCGTACTCTCACGAGTCTAACCATATAAAAATCTCCCAAATCGGAGGTCAAATGCCCACTCAAAACTCAATAGTCTAGCCAATGAAGTTTTACCCCAAATTATCCAATTTTTGGTCCAAAATTCGAATTCCAATGATGTATTTAGCTATATAATGATGAAATATAATGAAAAGGGATCAAGGAAACGTTACCCAATGATTTTCTCTTCAAAACCCACTCAAAATCGCCTTCTCCCGAGCTCTCAATCGATTTTCAAACTTATGAAATTAAACCCTCGAAATTGATATTTCTGAACAGTCATTTCCGCTTCTGCGGACAAGGGACCGCTTCTACGGTCCCGCTTAAGCGGAAAGCCAACCGCTTCTGCGGTTTCATTAAAAGGGACAGGACCGCATCTGCGATAGCTGGGCCGCTTCTGCGGCTTCGCTTCTGCGGAAGTTGCACCGCTTCTGCGGCTCCTGAGGAAGGGGGAACAAGCCGCTCCTGCGACGTCCAAGGCCGCTTCTGCGGTTCCCAAGCCGCAGAAGCGAAAGTACCAGAAAGAAAAATACCAGCTGCAGCAATTACTTAGAAATTCCTCCGTTAACCACCCGGAATCATCCCGAGGCCCCCGGGACCTCAACCAAAAGCACCAATACCACCTAATACCTTATTCAAACTTGTACCAATCCTTAAAATACCTAAAACAACACCGGAAACCCGATTAAATCAAAGATTCAAGCCTAAGAACTACAAGTTTCTTCCAAATACGATTTCGATCCAAAAACCTAATCAAAACACGTCCGAATGACCTGAAATTTTGCACACACATCCCAAATGACATGACGGAGCTACTGCAACTTCTGGAATTCCAATCCGACCCTCGGATCAAAAACTCACTATCGAACCGGAAACTTCAAAAATTCAAACTTCGGCATTTCAAGCATAAATGATCTACGAGCTCCCAAGATACATTTCGAACACGCTCCCAACCCCGAAATCACCTAACGGAGCTAACGGAACCATCGGATTTCTATTCCGAGGTCGTCTTCATGTTGTTCCGACTACGGACCACTTTTCAACACTTAAGCTCTCATTTAGGGACTAAGTGTCCCAAAACTTTCCAAAACTCAACACCGAACGTCACGACAAACCATAATAGCAGAAATGAACTTAGGGGAAGCAGTTAATGGGGGATTGGGGCGTAAATTCCAAAAATGACCGGCCAGGTCGTTATATAGGAGCACCTCCGATATTAAAGGAACAGATTCTAAAAAGTTCATTCATAAACCATCCCCCCCGAGTGCAACACCAAAGCCAATTTTGAAAATGTTCCGAATGCCCGATATTCCCAAATACAACAGGACTACAGACCCAAACGAGCATGTGACATCCTAGACGTGTGCAATAAAAGGCAATGACCTCGAGGTTGACAAGATCGAGTCGGTGTTGCTGAAGAAATTCAGTGAAACCTTGTCCAAGGGAGAAATGATATGGTATCACAACTTACCTCCAAATTCTATTGATTCGTTTGCTATTCTTGAAGATGCCTTCGTTAAAGCCCACGCCGATGTTATTAAAGTTGAGACGAGGAAATCGGACATGTTCAAAGTCAATTAAAAGGATAACGAGATGCCTAGGGAATTCGTGTCACGATTCTAGATGGAATGAATGGACCTGCCCCCGGCTGCAGACGATTGGGCCGTTCAGGAGTTTACTGAGGGGCTCAACCCCCGTAGTCCGATGGTGTCTCAACCATTGAAGCAAAATTTGATAGAGTACCCAGCGGTTATCTGGGTTGATGTCCATAACAGGTATCAGTCAAAGATTAGAGTCGAGGACGACTAACTAGGGGCTCCCTCGGGGTCGGTTTATTCCAACAGAGCAAACAACAAACCCAAAAGAATAGTGGATCAAGGGTTGAGGCCGCCCCGAGACCGATACCACCCTTACAACTCAAATAGAAGAGGGAACGGACCCAGTCGCCATCCGACTAGGAACGATAGAAGAAATGATCAGGTTCCAAGAAATCGAGGGTTGGTGAATAGAAACGGTTTTGACAGATCACCCGGGGCCAGAGATGCCCTGAGGTTATCATAATATAACTTCAACGTGGATGCAACGAGTATAGTGTCAGACATCGATCGCTTCAAGGAGACCAAGTGGCCGAGGCCACTCCAGTCCGACCCTACACAGAGGGATCACAATTTGATAAGCAAGTATCACGATACTCATAGGCACAGAACCAAGGATTGTCGACAGTTTGAGAAGAAGTGGCTCGTTTGTTCAATAATGGGCATCTTCGGGAATTCCTAAGTGAACGGGCCAAAACCCATTTCAAAAATAGGGACGCCAACAAGCAGATCGAGCAGGAAGAACATCAACATGTGATTAACTTGATTATTCAAGGGAGTAGATGTTCCATAAGGAGCAATGATAAAACGCACCAAAGTTTCTATCACAAGGGAAAACGAACTCGAGAATATGTTCTGGAAGGATCCATCTCATTTAGTAATGAGGACGCTGAGGGAGTCATTAAACCTCACAATGATGCACTGGTAATATCTATACTTTAAGTGTGTATTAATTGATCCAGGTAGCTCGGACAACATCATCTAATGGAGAGTCGTGGAACAATTAGGCTGTTGGATCACATCATACCGGCAGTTCGAGTACTGAACGGGTTTAATATGGTTTGCGAGACAACGAAGGGTGAGATCACCGTACCGGAACCACTCAACAAATGAAGTTCTATGTAATCGAGGGGGATATGAGGTACAACGCCTTGTAGGAAAGACCATGAGTTCACGGTATGAGGGCGGTACCGTCGACCTTGCATCAAGCATTGAAATTTCCAACCCTAAGTGGAGTCAAAATAGTCTACGAGGAACAACCGACCTCAAAGGAGATATTCGCTGTCGAGGAAGTGATCCCAGGACCCACGATCATGACATCAAAAGGTAAGGGGTTGATCGGAGAGAAAAGCACCAAATAGCAATCATATGTCTCGGTCTCGATCGGGCCGAACAATAGGAGGAATGTCTAACTGATGAGGAAGATGACTTTGGGGTCATGTGTCCTTTGTAGCACGTGATGACACTGATACCACTAAGTCAACAATCGAAGAACTGGAACAAATCATATTGTTCGACACCTGCCGGATAGAAAGGTATACCTGCGCATGGGGTTAACCCCGCGCTCAGGAAAAAACTCATTGATTTTCTAAAAGCTAATGCCGATTGTTTTGCCTGGTCGCACTTAGATATGACAAGAATTCCACCAGAGATAACTACTCAGAAATTGAGTTTGGATCCGAATTTCCATCCAATTAAATAGAAGAGGAGGCCACAGTCTGAAGTCAAGAACGCGTTCATCAAAGACGAGGTATCTAAACTCTTAAAAATAGGTTCCATTCAGGAAGTTAAATACCGGATTGACTAGATAACGTAGTCATTATACCTAAAAAGGGAAAGAAACTTCGGTTGTGTGTAGATCAAAAGGATTTGAATAAGGCATGCCTAAAGGACTCATTTCTTTTGCCTAACATCGACTAAATGGTCGATGCAAAAAAAGGCACGAAACACTGAGCTTTCTTAACGCCTATTCTGGGTAAAACCAAATACGGATGGACTTGGGGGACCAAGACAAAACTTCTTTTATAACCAAGTTCGGAACCTATTGCTAGAACGTGATGCCGTTTGGGTTAAAAATTATCGGTGTCACATATCAACGCCTAGTTAACTGAATGTTTGAGGAACAAATAGGGAAATCAACGGAGGTTTATATTGACGACATGTTAGTCAAGTCCCTACGAGCAGAGGACCATTTGAAACATTTGGAGGGGACCTTCGACATAGAGGGAATACAATATGAAGCTGAACCCGGAGAAGTGTGCCTTCGGAGTCAGCTTGGGCAAGTTCCTCGTCTTCATGGTATCTAAACGGGGAACAGAGGTAAGCCTGGATAAGATAAAGGCTATAGAATATATCACCGTGGTCAACAATTTCAAGGAAGTGCAAAGGCTGACCAGGCGAATAGCCGCATTGGGTTGATTCATTTCCAGGCTGTCGGACAAAAGCTACCGATTTTTCTTGTTGCTAAGGAAAAAGAGCGAATTCGCTTGGACCCGGGAGTGCCAAAAGGCTTTGGAGGAACTCAAACAGTACTTATCAATCCATCCTTTGCTGCACACCTCAAAGGATAATGAGCAGTTTTACCTTTACCTGGCAGTGTCCGAGGTAGCGGTAAGTGGAGTCCTGGTCCGGGAAAATGAAGGTACATAATTTCCCATTTATTATGTTAACCCTAGGTGATGCCGAAACAAGGTATCCCCATCTCGAGAAATTAGTGCTTGCCATGCTAAGTGCATCTAGGAAACTAAAACCATATTTTCAATGCCACCCTATATGTGTCGTGACCTCGTAGCCGCTAAGTAATGTTATGCATAAACCTTAGCTCACAGGCCAGCTAGCAAAATGGGATATAGAGGTTAGGGGGTACGATATTGTATACGAACCTCGAACAACTATAAAGTCTCAGATTTTGGCAAACTTCGTGGCTGATTTCACACTGGCCTTGATCCCCGAGGTCGATAAAGAATTATTACTTGCCTCGGGGACTAGCTCGAGGGTCTAGACCCTATTCATAGATGGTGCTTCCAACGCAAATGGGTCCAGTTGGGAATCGTACTACCCCTCCCCCCTCCCCACGGTAACATAATAAGGCAATCAATTAGAATTGTGAAGTTGACTAACAATGAAGCTGAGTATGAGGCTATGATTGCAAGTTAAGAACTAGCTAAAAGCCTGGGGGCTGAGGTGATCGAAGCCAAGTGTGATTCCCTCCTCGTTGTTAACCAAGTTAACGGGACGTTCAAAGTCAAAGAACAATGGATACAGAGATACTTGGATAAATTATAAGAGGTGTTACATCGGTTCAAAGAATGGACGTTACAACATGTGCCTCGAGATCATAACAGCGAGCCCGATGCGTTGGTAATTTAGGATCATCAGTGGACTCTGATGAATTCAACTCCGGAACAGTAGTGCAATTGATGAGCTTAGTGATAGAAGCCGGTCATGACGAGGTAAACTCATTAAGTTTGTCTTGGGATTGGAGAAACAAATACGTGCACTACCTTCAGAATGGGAAACTGCCTTTGGATCCTAAAGAATCGAGCGGCCATCGAACTAAATCTTCCAGGTTTTGCTTGATTGAAGGGAAATTGTACCGAAGGTCATTTTTCAGACCACTAGTTGGGGCCTGGGGAGACCGATTACATGATGAGGGAGGTACATGAGGGCACTTGCGAAAATCATTCGGGAGCGGAATCATTAGTTCGGAAATTGATCATGGCTGGGTATTACTGGAGCGAAATGGAGAAGGATGCGAAGGATTTTGTTCAAAAATGCAACGAATGTCAAAGGCATGCCCCGATGATCTACCAACCGGGAGAGTTGCTTCACCCGGTCCTTTCCCCTTGGCCATTCATGAAGTGGAGAATGGACATCGTAGGCCCTTTACCACGGGCACCCGAAAAAGCTCAGTAGATCTTGCTCATGACCGATTACTTATCTAAGTGGGTTGAAGCACAGGAGTTTGAGAAAGTTAGAGAAAAAGAGGTTATCAACTTCATCTGGGACAATATAGTCTGCCGGTTTGGGATACCAACTGAAATTGCGTGTGATAATGGAAGGCAATTTATCGGCAGCAAAGTCAATAAGTTCTTTGAAGATCACAGATCAAAAAGATTTTATCAACCCCTTATCACCCGAGCATGAACGGTCAGGCGCAATCGACAAACAAAATCAATGTATAACCCAAAAGTCTATAACATAAAACCCAAATTCTTGGCAAAATTTTACAGGGCCTTACAAACTTGGCAATTTTTGTACCTCATCTTACTTTTGTCTTTCTTCTTGTAAACCCATTTTTCTTTGGAATTTGGCTTGTTTCTTTTCTTGGAGGATCCTTCTCCGATCTCCTTACCTTTTTCGTTATTTTTTTTAGTTTCTCTCGCGCTTGAAGCTTGAACTCTTTGTACCACTTGATTCCATCTTCAAGCTCCACATGACGGGCAACAACAGCAAAATTTTTTATGCAATCATTGTAGGTCAAGTTAACCTTTAGATGTTTCCTATTATTGGGAAGAGATCGAATCATTGCTTGAACCTGGTGCTCATCAAAGAGAACATGACCAGAACTTTTGAGTTGCAATCATATTTGACTTCACCCTTAGATGTTACTTGACATGTGATCATGACGCTTTTTGTACGTGTCAAACTTGGTTGTCAGCTGTCTAAGGCGAGTCATAGTTGTACCACCATTTGCCTCTCTTAAATGTGCCCACATGGCTTGAGTAGTGGGATATTGCTCGCATTCGTGGATGAGACCATCAATAACTAAACTTACAATAATTCCACGTGCAGTGAAATTTTTCCTTTTCCTAAAATTATAATTTCCAGTTCCCTCCACTGTTTGGCAGTGTTACCCTCCTCTGGGTGACTCATAACATGGTTAATACTTTTAAGAACATCTTGCTCTTCAAGTACATACCACATCTTACGACTCCAAATTTCGTTATTTTTACCATTTAGTTTGTCACCCTTGTTCAAGTCAACAATAATACTTTTTGATGCCATGTCTGTTGTTGGAGACAATATTATAAGTTTAACTCACTAATATATACTTCAGTCAATTTATGCATGTGATTACACACTCAAGCAAATTAATTCTACATTTAGTATAAAATCGAAAGGTCACTACGTTTTCATTCATCGTCTATATTTTTATATTTTAATTAATATTAAAATCACTTTTTAGTGTGTGCTTCATTTTAAGTCTCAGTTTATTATAAAGTAAAATAATAGATAATACATGTAATTGGTGAGATAGACAACAAAACTTCAAATTTCATTAGAGTAAAACACATAATAATTTACATGTTTGCTATGACATACATATACCAACTAAATACTAAGTCTTGCACAGATACGCAAAAAGGCACACTAGGCCAAAAATGATGACAAATATCAGTTAACACTTCACCCCAAGGCTCTCGAAGTGACTGCTAAAATAGCTAATGTTTCCTAATTAGTAATCTTCATGTCGTTAGACAATTCAGCTCTTTTTAACTGAAAAAGGTGTACATGTTTAGGAATGGAAGCATTAGGGTGCATTTTAAATTCCTCAAACTCCCTAAATTTCTTTTCTCCTTTCCTTCGTTCAGCCCTTCGATCCGTTAACTCATTTCGCATCGCTCTTGGGACATTCCTGATGACTTCAGGCCCCGAGTCTGAATCATTATAGAAATAAGTCCTTCGGCGATGCATCCTTCTACGTTGTCCCTTTTCTCGACTTCGAAAACTCCCACTTGGAGTAATTCGAGCTTGTCCCTGTTCAACCATATCTGAAAGATGACCAAGAAAATAATAAAATTGACTACAACCATTAAATGACAACATATGTCACAATAACTCGTAAAAGTATATCAATGTATAGAATTATGGCCAAAATGATTAATTTCAAGGATAATAATGACTTAACTTAGTTTCTTTTTCTTAATTTAAGACGTGTTGATTGAATAGTTTCTTTTCTTAAGTTACAACGTGTTGATTGAACATTGATTCTTTGCGGAAAAATACAATACACGGATATAACTTTTTGGACAAAGCATTAGATCCTTACCGTCTTAACTTCAAAATTGGAATAAGTATAGAGGCAATCTCATGACCAAAGTCACAAACAAATAGATAGTTTCAATTTAATATACAACTACAAATAAAAGTGGTTTACAATTCCACAAAATGACAAAACTTTTATACGTAAATACATAGACTCCAGCAACGAACCTTTTTTTATAAGCTTTTGAAGATATGTTATATTCTCTGCAAGTATTTAATAACCCCACTCCAAACGCCATTAAAAAAATTATTGTCAAATAATAGATTAGTCTTAGTTTCTTTTAATTGCATATATCTAGTAATTAAGTAATGTCATTAAAGAAATAAATATCCGGATCCAACGAGGGTTAATATAAGTCAATTTCTCTAAGGAGTTTATGAAATATTTGTCCACTTATTACAATTGAAAATGGACGGTGCATTTAACTTTGGGAAAACCTAAATTACAGAGAGCATAAAAAAATAAAGGGATAATTGCATAAAAATACAGTCCGCATAGGTGCTTTTCATTCGCATAGCCATCATTTTAAGTTTTCATCCGTATAGCGCATGAGAGTCTCACAATATGACATCATCGTCTGGATATAACTTTACAGACCTCTATGTGATTTTTTATTCTTTGCACACAACCAACTTAAATCGATCATATACATTCCTATTGCAACTACAACAATGCAAACCAACTATAATGCAACTTGAAAAAAATTTAAATTTTCTTCTGTCCCAAGTTCTAAATAGCAGAAACAAAAGAAATAAAAAAAATTGAAAAAAATTGCTACAAATTCGCAATTTGGCAGAGAAATCAACAAAAGATTGACTTTATACATCGATTGTTCGAGAAAAAATAAGAAAAAATTTAATTTTAGTTTTAAGTCCACATATGTTGTACATGTATAAAATTGTATAACTTAGTATAAACTCGTATATGGAATGTATAATAATGTATTCCAGTATTTCACCAACACAGAAAAGCAAAATTAGCTTTAACTGCACATGTGAAAGAGGAACTTACTTCAAAGACAAAGACCACTGCACCAAAGTTAAACAGAAATCGCGAATAGAAGGAGTAATGTTGTATAACACTATTTACACACCTAATATACAATATTATACAATATTATACACTTATTATAATTGTGTATAATATTGTATAATATTGTATAATGATGTATAATGTTATATACGAAAAATAAATTTCACCTTCAATTTCCTTTTTCAACTGGTATGATTCTCAAAACCAATGTTAATCATGCTCAATCAACCCAGTACTCTAGATTCAAGTTACTAAAAGCTTTTCAATATTTGTAGCTTCACCCAAATAATTTCACCGATATTAATCAACACCCATTTGATTTTTCCACCAAAATACATCTTCCTCAGGTCTATTAAAAAAGCGCATAAATTGGATAGCTTAAAATCTCAGTCTTGAACTTCAATCTTGAAGAAATTTCAGCAAAAATCAAGAACCCAGTTCTTTTTCCAATTTTACCTCACCAAATTTGTTCTCAAAGAGTTGGAAAGTAGTCCAACTGAACCAACTCTCTAGGTTGAAGCTTCTTGGACTATTATCAATTAATTTCAATAGCACCCACTTGAATTTGAGCATGATTCTTTCATAAATTTTCATATCTGAAAAGCTTCTAACTCCCTCAACCTAATTTTTGGTTTGGATATCAAAATCTTGACTTCACAACGAACTCAGGAGAGGTGGCCGCTGGAGCGGAGAGAAGAAGAAGAGAAAATGTAGAAGAGATAGTGAAGATTGTTTGGGTTAAATATTGAAACTTTTATTTCAAGATATATAATATGGGCCTCAGCGTGTAAGATCCCAAAATATGGGCTCTTTATGATTATAGAACTGGGTGGGGTGATAATAAATTGAATTGTTCTATCTCAAGGTCTCTATGACAACAGGCTGCCGCAATTGGAAAATGATGCCAAAGAGTAGTCCTTTTCCTTTATCTCTCAGGCAATACCATATACGAGACTCCTTAAGGGAATTAAAACAGTCATTCATCACTTATTAAAAAAATCTCATTTCGATTTTAGATTGGTTTTCACGCCATAAAAAGAAATTCTACAATTATCAAAGAAAAGCACTTTCCACGATAGTGTCTGTTCAACCAAATTAATCAGAATAACACACGTTCTATTTTAATTGTGCATTCGAAGAACATGTAACTCGGCTTTGATACCATTATTAACCTAAATTACGGAGAAAGAGCAACAAATTGTATGTACCTTGTTACACGCAGCGAACACCGCTGTAATTGCTACCAAGAAAATTGCTCCCAAATCTACTTTGAATCACTAGAAAATAAAATTAATCTTTCACCAATTAAATTTCCTAATTTTTATGTTTTTCATATAGAGATGATCAGTCAGAGAGAAAAATTCCTACGTTGGAGAAGTTCTGTGTTTTCTCTTTAATATAAACAAGTAACAATACTAATACCGACTACTAAGTAGACACTAATACCAGACTTTCTAATCACAAATTAATTACTTGCTACTATATTACATTATACTTAACACAACACAAATAGCTGGAAGAAACCCTCATCATCTTTCATAAGAGCGTCCTTTTTCACTCTTTCATCGTCCTGGACGATGAGCACATTTTTGATGAGTCTTGGCTCCATATTTGCAACTCTAGCCAAAATCTTCACATATTCGACTGTAGTGACTACATGATAACTAAATTCGATTATTTCAGGACTAGCATCTGCTGTTCATTTAGAGCTTTGTGGTACTTACTAAGCAGTTCTTTTTCTTCATTGGACATGGATGCCAATTGCCTCAATGATTTCATCTAAACACAATCAAATAAATTAAGTCAAATTCCAAAAAAACACAATAACGATGTGGATGCAGGAGAAAAACGATTTTAGTATTACACAGTAATACTAAACGTTGTGTATTACAATTTTCAAGTACAAATTTCTAAAGGAAATAAGTTGACCTAAACGCTGACCATTAAGATCTACAGAGAGACAGAGATTAAAAAATATACCAGAATAGAGAAAATAAGAAACAAAGCAATAAGAACAGAGAATATGAATATACAGAAGCAAAGAATGAAAAACATAAAGAAAATAGAAGCAAAAATAAATAAAGTGATTATAATGGGGAAAATGAATATACATAGGTATTCAATGAAATACATATCAGAATAGAGAATAAGAAACAAATAATTAAGAATAGAGAGAAGCAAATGGAACGAACCTTCTGGAGTGATTTTGGTTGTTGCTTTCGATTGAAAATGGCGTGTGTGAAATAATGTCTATAAAATAGATACGAAGCCATAAAAATAGAGAGAAAGATCAGAACAGAGAATAATAATCAGAGGGATAAAAAAAGAGAGAAGGAATTGAATGAACCTTCTCGAGTTTGGTTGCTCCTTTCGATGTGAAAATGGCGTGTGTGAGAAATAATGTGTGACACTGGTTATTAATAGGTTGCGCTGGAAGTTTATGGAATGACCGCACTAATGTGGGCCTATGGGTCGTGGGATCCAACTCCTCTCCATTTCCTATTATGTCCATTTCTCCAAGTTCTTACTTGGATGGAAGACACATGTCATATTTATAAATTAATGGTTTAGATTTAATTAGCTAAGATAAGCCTTAACCATGATTAGATAAAACATATATTCTATATATTTGCTCTCGAAAGATTTGGTAATCCCATAATTCTAGGTACTAAGTTTTTATTATTTATTATCTTAGCACTTTATTCTAATATACAAGATCTTAGTACTACAGTAAATCAACAAGAATTAAGTTTTAAGCAATTAAAATTTTCGATATCCACATAGTTCTCAAAACATTCAAATTCACGTCATCTTCAATTTCTTTCTCCTACATGCCTTTATCCCTCTTCTCAACTACTTTCTCATGTTCCAACCAATTCTAGCAGCGTATTCTTTCGTAGTACTATTGATCAAATTTTTCCCAATGTTTATTGGTACAAAGAATTGAGAAACATCCTTAAATTTGAGATCTGATCACAAATCTACGTTTAAAAGGAGAAAGTAAGATACTAGCCACAATTCAAAACTCTCTAATACATGGTTCTACCATGACTAAAGCTTAATTTTTTAGTTAAAATTAGATTGAGTTCTTAAATAATTATCTCAAATGGTTTTTTTAAAAGGATAGTGAACTCCAGAATAACGAAAAAAAAATTGTGGAATAAAAAGGTAAATTTACTATGGCAGATTGCAACTTAAATTTTTTAAAGGGATTGATATGGTGGTAAAAAAAATTCGAGATAAATTTTGGCGTTTGGAGTTCGTAGGAGGGAGTATCAAATTTTCTGTAAATTATATATGGAATATCTATTATTTTAACCATGATTAGTGCCTTGTTTTAGATAATTCAATCTAGACCATTGATTTTCAAATGATATATTGTCTCTTATCCAAGTAAGACTTGGGAAATGGAGATAATAAGAAATGGAGAGGAGTCACCACCGGGTCGTGGACGAAACAAGCTCCGGGAATACAACCGTCAATGATTCCTACTTTTAACTCACCGCATATTATTGTGTATATCTCTTTCCTTTCTTTATATTATACTACTACTCGTACTCCCTCGATGCTCGGTCAGTATTAAAAAATATTAGTTAAATTAATTGTGATCGGGCTTGTTTGAACAAATTAGATCGTATTACTTTAATAAATGTCAATTATCCTTTTATTTGTTAATACGATATATCTAATAATAAAATCTCTATTAAATTAAAGGGACTTATATAGCCATTGAATAACTTTTTTGTTCTTTATTTTTCTTTGATATATTATCCAATGTTTAGTATTATTGCATTGTTAATAAAAAATTTATTAGCATATTACTTTATTTAATATTTTGTCTACTCACTTTCTTTTTGGAATATAAGAGAAGATATATATATTTTATTAATCTTGAAGTAACTTTTATTTTAAATTTTATTCTATTTTCTCAATAATATTATGTGAATTTTAATGAATAAACTCTCTATTAAATTAAAGGGACTTATATAGGTATCAAATAACTTTTCGTTCTGTTTTTTTATTATATTAACAATATCTAGTGTTATTACATTGTTAAAAAAAATTATTAGCATATCACATTGTTTAATATTTTTGTCTGTTACTTTTGTTTTGGTAGTATAATAGAAGATATATATTTTATTACTCTTGAAATATTTTTTTATTTTAAAATTTATTTCTATTATTCTCAATAATATTGTTTGAATTTTAATGAATAAAATCTCTATTAAATTAAAGGGACTTATATAGTCACCAAATAACATTTTTGTTATGTATTTTTCTTTATTATATTATCCATTGTTTAGTAAAATTGTATTGTAATAGAAATTTTTACTTGAAATATTTTTTATATTTTAAATTTTAATCTATTTTCAATATTTTGATTTAGTTATTTATTATTAATTAATTAAGAAATAAGTTATATGTGGCTTTTTTCTGGTTATGTCATATGGCTGAATTAGTTATTAGTTAATATATTACATGTAGCTAATTTTAAGTCTGTCACTTGGCTTAAGAAGAGGGCTTTTTTCTCTCCTTTTATATAGATTTGTGTAATATTTTGTCTACTGCCTTTCTTTTTGTAATATATATATATATATATATATATATATATATATATATATATATATATATATATAAAATATTTCCTTCGGCAACACTGGGTCTTTTACATTTCAGCATCTATTTGCAACTTTTATTTGTAGATAGCCCTTAATCCCTTAGCATAAAATTAGACATAATCTGGAGCATCCGTTCTCTCTAAGCACGAATGAGGCCCGATTTCGATGGTAACTCTGAGTAGTTCGTGGCTTCGAAATTTCGATAAAAAGTGAAGGCCTTTAAGATGCTTGAGTGTTTTTGTCATATACGACGGTGTTTTATCGAGGGTAACCCTTTAATAGGTTTTAATCATACATAAGGACCTTACTTTCCGAGTACGGACTTAGACGTCTCCGATCTGTTTTAGGTTGACCGTAGCCTTTCATGTTCGGGCCCTTACTAATAGGCTCAATGCCTCCGGAATGAGATAGCCCGGGCCATCCGATTTTTTATCGGGCGACAGTCCCCGAGTCGGGGTAGCCAGTGGGATCTAGGATGTAGGATCCGTTATCCGTGCTAAGTAATTCAACAGATGCATCGATGGTGCGAAATGTATAGTGATAAAATATAAAAAAACAAAGATTTCTTTCATTGTTTTGTATGTAGAGTACGTAATCGGAGGCGCATAAGCCTTTTGCCATGGCAAGAGTGAGCTACATGGGTACGGATCGTTTGACCATTTGACCCTTATAACGAATTCTAACTATGAAGCCTATTAAGTAATAACACCTTCTAAAGATCCTAGCCTAGTGGGTAATGGCCCCAATATTTGAGGCCGAACTTGTGAGGGCTCGAATACTGTTGGTTCGGTGCTTGTGATCAGTAACTCCGGCTTTAGGCCAGCCATCGAAACTATGCACATTTTACTGTTGCCTTGTTAAAAACCTTGCCGCAAAACCCGCTGCGGGAAAAAACCGGTTCAAGGAAAAAAGAGTAAAACACGTGCTTTCAGACCTAATAGTCACATTTGGGCATGATCGAGTACCTGCACAAGTTAGTCTATAATATAACGAATTTTAAATGGGAATTGTGCTTGTACCTTAGAAGTAGTACCTCTTTAAGTGTGCCACATTCCAGTTATTCGGTAGTTGTACACCGTTTTCGGACTCGAGTTTCTATGAACCTTTCTCGGTTATTCCTGAAACTCTATATGTCCTTCCCAATTCGGGCCTAGTTGTCGTTTGGTTTCCTGGTGTGTAGCATTACTTTCCTTAGCATCATGTCCCAATTTTAAATTGTCAAAAGTTAGCTCTTCGGTTGTAGTACCTCCCTACTCGTTTCTTTGGGCGGCCAACCAGACCAGGGCAGTTTCTCGCCTTTCATCCAATAAGTCGAGGCTCGATCATGATTAACGCTTTTGCGCCGTAGACTAGAGAGAATGAGTTGCTCTATTACTCGAATTCGAAGTTGTTCGGTATGCCCACGAGACGCCGGGCAAGATTTCCTTTCATTTTCCTTTTGAATCGATCACTCTCTTTTTCAAGTTTTGGAGTAGAGTTTTGTTCGTCGATACCACTTGACCGCTCCTACTAGGGAGGTAAGTTGTTGATGATATCTTTTTGATTTTGTGGTCTTCGAAAAATTTACTTACCTTGCTGCCGACAAATTATTTTCCGTTGTTCCAAACTATCTCGTCTGGTATCCCAAATTGACATNATATATATATATATATATATATATATATATATATATATATATATATATATATTATTACTCTTGAATTATTTTTTTTAGTTTAAGTTTTATTCTATTATTCTCAATAATAATATTTTATTACTCTTGAAATATTCTTTTATTTTAAATTCTATTGTATTTTCAATATTTTGATTTAGTTATTTATTATAAATTAATTAAGAAATAAGTTATATGTGGCTTTTTCTGGTTATGCCATATGGATGAATTAGTAGTTAATTAGTTAATACATTGCATGTGGCTAATTTTAAGGTTGCCACTTGACTTAAAGAGAGGGATTTTTCCTCTTCTTTTAATAATATATAAATATAGATATAGAATATATAGATAGGCAGGTTAAAAGCAGTTAAAGAAGATAATTTACCACCCTTTTGTATGTTTACTTTAGAGGGAGTTTTTTTTTTATTTTTTATCGTGTGGTAACTTCTAATAGAAATCACATCATTATCTATTTTCTCGAGACACATTGATGATTTTGCATCACAATAACGCATAGGGTACCTTTAAGTGTGCTGCTGAAAGAAATTACTATATTTTAAGAAAGTCTATACTTTAATTCTTCATCCCGAAGAGCCGTTGAACACACAACATATACACTTTGATAAGCTCTCTGCCAGCAAGAACCAGGGACTACCATCTATTTGTTGGCGTAACTTTTGATAAGTTCAAGTCCCTTCTCATTTTTATAAGCATCAATTGATAATTCATACACAGTTTAACGTTTTGATTAAGTGAATAAGAGTATTGTTCAGAGATAGTATGAACACTCTTTTTATTAAATGCAGAAAAGAACCAGTCCGGTAATGATGAAATTTGTGACAGCAAAACCAATAACTAAAGCCTAGTATGCTTCGTAGGCCTCAACGACTATTTTTGAGAGAAAAACCCGGGGATCATCGTTAGGTTGGAGCGTTGGGCTTAGTCTTAGTGGGATACTGGCCAGGGGATAACAAGTTGAAATTTTGGGGTGGATGATAACTTGGGCTAGGCAGTAAAGGAAGGTGTACTCAAATTTGAGAAATTTTCATAAAGCACTATCTTTTAGTAGTAATTAGCCATCTATAGATACCATTTGCTATATTACGAAAAATAGATACCTTTTCTGTGGTTATAAGATGTATTTGATGTATTTAAGCTATTGTATTCATGAATACAGTAGCAAAAATAGGCGTAAATCAGGGAAGTCCAGCTAATCAGTTGTTGTATTCGAGTGTATTCGACTGTATTCATGGAGTGAAACATGGGATTACAGCTGGACAGATTATTGTATTCGACTGTATTCACGACGTGAAATAGGGGATTACACTGTTTTTAAAACGGAAAGTGAATCAATTAACATAATAGACTCCTAATATAACTCAACAAACTCAATTATAACACACAAATTTTGTATTTTTCAGTTATAAAAAAGATTCTCAACCGCAAAATACAATGAAATAGATAGAATACAGAGGGATACATTGAAATACAATGAGAAAAAAGACACTGAATACAATGAAATACATGGAATACAACGAGATACATTGAATTACAATGAAAAAAAATAGTGAATACAATGAAATACATAGAAATACAGCGAGATACATTGAAATGCTCTTAAAAAAAAAAGGTAACAGAATCTTCAAATTGCTCAACCCCAAACTTCAGACGACCTATTTTAGTCGACAATTTTCCGACGACCCATTGGATTCCAACCATGATTCCATAAGCAGCGATGAGAGAAAATTCCAAATTAATAAGGCCTACAGTCCACATGAACTCGGCAGAGTCGTATGCTTTCCGACCCGAACTCGAGTGAAGACCCACAACTCCCGCCCCTTTCCCCTGTAGTTGAAAGTTGAAACCTTAATCAGACGGAAAATCTTTAGAAGTCAGTCGTAGTGTTAGGGTAAATTGAGAGAAGGAAGATGCCTCCTCTGTCGTTGGACAAATCGGCAAAGTATTGCCCTTCTCCAAGCTGTGTTCCTGCTTTAGAGTCCTTGTCGCTAGATCGGAAATTTTAATGGGATGGGGGAAGAGAATAGGATGTATCAAAGTAGAGAGAGAAAGAAAATAGTGTAACTGATTAGCGTATTTAGTGGCTTAGGGCTAGGAAGTAACTAAAATTAAATATTTTGCTATAAACCTTAAAAGGTATCTATAGAATATAATTTTTTTAAATGGTATTTATTTAAAATAAATAAGGTGTTAACCTTTGCTATAGGAGGTAAAAATTCCTAAATAATTCGGTATTTCGGTATACCAAATATCGAAACCTCAATACCTAGAATTGTACCGAAATACTCAATAACCGAAAATTCTATATCGCAGTAGTACCGAAATACCGAAACCGAAATAATTCGGTCTGGTATAGAATTCAATTTTTCGGCTTTTATGCACACCCCTAACTAGAAGACAATTAATTTATGTTGGTCCACTAACATGAATGTGCATAGATAAGAAAATGCTTTACTCATAAACTATGAGACCAACCTAATTCCTAAACGAGTATTGGTTGCTTTATCTATCGAGCTGATATTGTCACATGCTTGTATATACATATATAGAACTTATCATAATACTTTTGAAACAAGAAATACTTATGCACGAAATCTACTCAATTTTCGGGAAATAACAAACTTGAATTCGACAAGCATCTCATTTTTATTGGTAACGAAGGAAAATAGGCCCAAGTTGGATGGGATGGGATCCGGTCCAGTAATATATTCTCCAGTACTTTTCAATAGTACTTTTGATACATGCCACGTGTGAAGTTTAAGTTTGAAAGGTCTGGATCTACTTTACTATCCTTTTGTTATGTTTTTTATTTACTTTATTAAATGAATAATGTTTAGGAAAAGTAAAAAGAAAAAGAAAAACGGCAAGACCAATATACTAAACTGCAATTGCTTCTCCTTCCTTCAACTTCCAGCCTCACTTTGATGGACTTTGTCTTCTTTTTCCAAAGCCTATTTCTTCACGCATAGACGCACTAATACTCCTTGAAGACCTCAAGAAAAAAAAAAAATCACTACATTTTCAAAAATAAAGTTTTCACCAAACTTAAGATTAATAGATTGGTCAATTTATGTAAATTTAGGTATATATATTGTAGATTATATACGGAAAATTGTTGTTTGTTTGAGAAGGGCAGCAGCCTAAACATATTTTGGCCTCGGTAACAGCAATGGCTTTGCAAAGCTGAGGGGTAGCAATAGCACGGAAGATTTCACCACTTAATGGTTGAAACTTGAAAGGGCCCGGTTAATTTCTTTGGTCCAAACAATATCTTGTTCTTTTTTTTAATTAAATAAGTTTTATTTGGGTGAAAATCATTTACCCTCCCCAATTTTGTGTTAAAAATTAAACCCCCCTTCAACTTTGAACAATAATCATTCTCCCCCCTTTATGGTTTTAGCTATAACTTAAATTATGTAATATCTATTATAAATTGTAATTAGAGTTCATTAAAATTATAAGTAGAATAAGTAACAGAATAAGTAATCAGAGTCAATTAAAATTACCTTATCTTTATGATTGTTATTTAATGTAATGCATATTAAATATATATTTAAGTTATATTTTCTTAGCGACGGAGCTAGAAATTCATATAAGAGGATTGAAAAACACCTCTTTTTTTTTTTTTTTTTTTATTGAGCTTGTGAGCTAAGATAACTTGGGGGTATTTTTTAATCCTCTAATATGAAAAATTCGGATTGAACTTGTGAGCTAAAAAATTAAAATTTGTGAGCTAAGAGAACAGAGTTCATTAGTTTCTTAGCTCACAAGTTCAATCTTAGTTTTTCATATAAGAGGATTGAAAAACACCCCAAGTTATCTTAGCTCACAAGTTCAATACGGGGAAAAAAAGGTTGGGGTGTTTTTCAATCCTCTTATATGAATTTCTAGCTCTGTCGCTAAGAAAATATAGCTTAAATATATATATTTAATATGCATCACATTAAAATAACAATCATAAAAATAAGTTTTAATTGACTCTAGTTACTTATTCTACTTATAATTTTCATGAACTCTAATTACAATTTATAATAGGTATTAAATAATTTAAGTTATAGCTAAAATCATTAAAAAAATATCATATAATAAAAAAAGTATTGAATTGAGGAGGAAATTAAAAGTTCAAGGGCAAAAAAGGCACTGTATAGGATAAAGGGGGGAGAATGATTATTGTTCAAAGTTGATGGAGGAGTTTGATTTTTAACATAAAGTTGGGGAGGGTAAATGATTTTCACCCGTTTTATTTATGCATAAAGAATTTAAAAATAGTTGAATAAATGTTAACAAATTTGTCGAATCCAAGCCTTTAAATTCTTAGCACACACGTGGCATGTATCAAAAGTACTATTGAAAAGTACTGGAGAATATATTACTGGACCGGATCCCATCCCAAGTTGGATAGGGCAAAGATATTGTTGAACAATGCTAACTCAAGTGCTCTGATTTTTTTCAACAAGATTCACATCAAAACGCATAGAATCAAAGTAAAGGTAAAAGAATTGTGCTCTGCAAGAATTATAACATCACAATATTAAAGGGTGGAAAATGGACGATTGAATTAAATTTAAACTGATTAACACGAAGTAAATCAATAATTGAGCGGTTTATTGACTCGCCCAAATTTTACTTGGACTATGATGGACAAGTCAGGATGAACTAAATAATGAATCATATAAATTGTATCGAAGGGAGTATCACGTATTTTCTACCAAGTTAACAACTATATACTAGTACGATTACTAATGAGATTTTTACATATATGTACTACATTACAAACTTATTTACTCTCACTATTTAGGTTTTAACTTAATTACAATTTGATATATAATTTACCAGTTTTACCCAAATAAATTTTAAATGAGTATCCTTGATTATAGCCTTTTAATATGAAAATCAAATTTCACAGATATACCGGTTCCACAAATCTCTCTCCTCGCTGTCTCTATTTTCTTTTTTTTTTCACCGACTTCATATATTAGCTACTGATTTTATGATTCTCTATTCTTTTGCGTCGCTCTGTCTGTGCTAGGATGTTATTTCATTCATTTTTCGTAACAAAAGCAAAGTGGTGCAAGAGTTGATACCTTTTTGTTCTCCTTCTACAGTTGCTCTTCGAGCGAGAGTCTTTCCAGAAAACCAAGGCTGAAAAAGAGTATGTCCTCGGAGGCTTCTTTCAATCTTTATGATTCTCCTCTCTTTTCTCGTAAAATGTTGCTTCAGAGAATTCAATAATAGTCTTGATATCGTCACTTATCACATCGAACCAATCATTACTCGCTGCCCCGCCAGCCATTAAAAATCATCAAAAGCTTCGAAACTTTAATTTTGAATTTAATTTATTTTAATTGAGTGTTGTTGCAAATGATTGAAAATATTCTTTGGATTTTATATTTTACTTTTGAGGGTGTTTGGTGAAGAGTAGAGTTAATTTTGAATGACTTTTCATATTGAAACTCGAAAAGATGTATTATAGTTGTATGTAAATATTATTTTAATTGTATTATGTTGTAGTTATATTTTTTTTATTTGAATGTTGTATGAAAGTTGCAAAATAGTTATATAATGTATGAATCGTTGTCTGAAATTTTCTATTTAAGTTATAAATATTTTTTTACATAAAGTTATTGATCTGTATCAAAATTGTATTAAGAGAGGGAGTTTTGATTGGAATTTCATAGAAAAAGAAGAGCACACGACATACAAAATAGTTACAAAAGATATATTTATTTAAAATTTATATGAAAATTGTATTTAAGTTGTATGATGTTATAGTTATTTTAAACTGGGTAAAAATGATGTATGAAAGTCGTTAATAAGTTATAATAAGTTGTATACTATATAATTAGTTTGTATAAAATTTCTAATTAGTTATTGTACATGCATCAAATTTGTATCAAATTTGAATATTTCCGCATTCAACTTATCTGGTTTAGGTACTTCTATTGTCAGTGTCTCTATTGCTTTGGTTTGACGCTACTTTTTGGTTCAAGCTATTAAAATAGTTTGTGAACCTAGTCCGGTAGGGTTTTGTCTAAGAGAGCTAGGGGCAATGTCGTGTCTTACTATTTTCTTTTTCGACGTTGGATCCATTTACTAACCACCGTTTTTGCTTTGCATTTTTCTTCTGCATTTTATGTTCCTATTTTTCCTATGATCTCCGTGATGAATCTAATATCCTCTCCTTTTGTCTTCTTTTTATTATCTTGAGCCGAAGGTCTTTCAGAAACAGCCTCTCTACCCCTTCGGGGATAGGGGTAGGGTCTGAGTACACACTACCCTCCCCAGACCCCACTCGTGAGATTTTACTAGGTTGTTGTTGTTGTTTGTTCTTAGTTAAGTCTTGAACTATTTTACGTTGTTGTGGTTCGACATTATTTGAATTGCTATTCTATAGTTAAGGTACTATTTGAAAGAGGAGAGGAGATAAAAAAGGAAAATAGTGTAACTGAATCCCATAATATAACGCACTAATAATGGATTGTATATGGATAGAAGCCGTAGAGAATAGAAAAAGAGGTGAGGAGAGGAGAGAAAAAAAAGGAAAAAAATATTAATACTGGATTGTATATAAATTGTAAGCAATCCTTGTTTAGGGCGGGTAATAGACAAAAATCCCATTACTATTTAGTCCTAGGATAGAGAGACTTGGGCCTATTGGGCTTAGACTAACAATACACAAAGTCAGAAACCAACCAACAAGCCCAATTAACGTTTCGTGGATTAGGGCTTGATTCAAAGGGATTACAAAAGCTTTCGTCTCTTTTCTCTATCCATTGAAGACGTCAACGATAAGCAGCAGCCGCGGCGGGAAGCGGAAGCAGCAGGCGGAGCAGCCATGGTTAATGCCTTTCTCTAGACTCTTCCAGTAGCTTCTACACTCTTTACTTACACCATTGATTTATTATGTTATTTTCTGTTATCTTCAGGGTATCGATCTAGTTGCGGGAGGTAAGTCGAAAAAGACTAAACGCACTGCCCCAAAATCCGACGATGTTTATCTCAAGCTTCTTGTTAAGGTTTTTCTTTTTCCTTTTTAAATCTTCCGTCTTTATAAATATATTGCATTTTTTGGATAGTGTACTGAGAATTGTATGGCTAATTGGGTAATGTAACAGCTGTACCGGTTTCTTGTGCGGAGGACTGGGAGCCAGTTCAATGCGGTGATACTGAAGAGGCTGTTCATGAGCAAGATCAATAAAGCTCCCTTGTCTCTATCACGCTTGATTACTTACATGAAAGGAAAGGTAATTGTTATTCAGCCCTTTTAGCTCTGTTTTACCTTACTGATCTATGAGTTTAAACTCATTTACCGTGATTAGTTGTTAGAATGTTCTTGCTTATTGATTTTAATGTGGTTGTTCTGGTCTGAGTTAATTTTGTTACTTGGATAGCTTACACTTGCTGCCCATTAAGGGGTCCTTTGGCTCAAGGACTAGTTATGCAGCATTTGATTGCTAGACAGTGAATAATAATATGCTGTGAATAGTAGTAATAGGTTCCATATTAAAGTCAGAATAATCTTAATCCTTATATTGTTGATACACATGTTCTTGTTCCTTAATTCTATCATGTATAAAATAACTCATAGATTAGTTATATAATGCAAAGTTTTATTCCTCAAACCGTTCAGAGTTTTATGCCAGAAATTAATTGTTTGATTAATAATGTAGATTTATATACGGGATTAGTTCTTCTTATACAACAAAGCAAACAACAGCTAGTTGTTACTGACGTACTAAATGGTTATTTTGTATTTTCTTTCTATATGATAGGAGGACAAGGTTGCTGTAGTTGTAGGGACTGTTACTGATGATGTTCGGGCTTATGAAGTCCCTTCGCTCAAGGTTACTGCACTGAGATTCACTGAAACAGCTAGAGCTAGGATTGAGAAGGCTGGTGGAGAATGCTTGACCTTTGATCAGCTTGCTCTTAGAGCTCCTCTCGGGCAGAACACAGTATGGAACTATGCCCCCCATCAGTTTGTGTTTTTATGGGTTTTCTTGTATTACTATAAAGTGAGGTGTCCTTAGAATTGTGCTATGGATGACTTTTTTCTGTACTTGCATGGGAAATGATTCAATCATGGTAGAATTTTGGGTAGTGAAGTTTGTCTTTGAGAGTAGGAAAGTGGTCTGTATGGAAAACATGCTGCTTTCTGCAATTCATTGATTGCCATTAAAGACCCTTTTCACCGCGTCTATGCTTTGTTGATATTGTTGTCTGTCTTCTCTCAGGTGCTGCTTAGGGGTCCAAAGAACTCGCGGGAAGCTGTTAAGCACTTTGGTAGAGCTCCTGGTGTCCCACACAGCCACACGAAGCCTTATGTTCGGGCAAAGGGAAGGAAGTTTGAGCGAGCAAGGGGGAAAAGAAAGAGCAGAGGTTTCAAGGTTTGAGGAATTGCGTATGTTTAGTGCACAATCAGAATTTTTTTAGAAGGTTTTCTCGATCTAATTTTTTTCATATTAGCTTCTTTTTCTTCTTGGATTTCTTATTTCATGCCTGTTTCTCTGACACTCCAACTTATAGCCAATTTTGAATGCTTTTATTATCTATTTTGAGAAATTAAGCCGCCTTTAGAGGGATTTCTTCAACAATCAATATTTACAAGGCTATGCAGGAAAATGATGCAATATGAAGATCCCATTTTTTTCATTTAAGTTCTTTTATGCTCTGATAGCTGTGCTTAAATGATTGTTTTTCGGTGATGAATTGGGTGAAAACGTTGAAAATTAGGGTTTATATCTCAGTAGAGACTAGAGACAAAAAATTATGGTGATTTCTTTCCATCTACTATGAGTTTATGCGGACAAATCTTTTTTGTATTTGTATTAGTTGGAGATATCAAATATCTGATTGGACTAGTTGAGGCTCAAACGAGCTGTTTTGGGCACTATTGTCATTGTAAAATGTTTGATTTATAGTTTGATGAATATGGCCCTGTTCTCCATGCTTCTCGATGACATTTGGTTGAGGTATCGATGTGCATGCTACAATGATTTTGTCATTTTGAAAAAACGTATGTTGGGTGAACGACCCTTCCGATGATTAAGTTATTTGTAATAGAGAAATGGCGGAGGTTATGAAATGGAATGTTCTATTTGAATATGTAGAGGCGAAAAAAGCTGGTGCATGTATCGACTGAATTGGGCATGATAGAACGGTTATCAGTGCACTTCCAAAACGAGGAAATGAAATGGTTTGTGTATCTTAACTATATTCTAAACTTAAACAACATAACGTTAGTAATAAATTGATTCGAAGACATTGTCCTTGTTGCAATTCCGATTCGATTGGACAGGACTTTTCTCTTGTTTTCCTTGTTTGTTGATATGCAGTGAGTTATCTCATTGAAGAGGCGACAAAATGATGAAACCGATGGTCATAAAAGAATAATACACACATTAGTTTGTCGTGGAATGGAAACCAAAACCCAAAGCTAGATAAGTCTGTCCTTGCTAGGGTGGGCATATTTTGGTCGAAACCGAATAAACCGACCGAACCGAATTTGTTTTTATTTCGGTTATTCGATTTATTCGGTCGGTTTCGGTTTAAAATTTTAAAATTTCATTTTTACGGTTCGGTTTTCGATTATTAAGTTATTTAGTTCGATTAACCGAAAAATCAAATTATTAGCATATAGGTTCTTTAAGTTATATATAGAATAAGCCATAGGTAATAAATTAATACTATTAGGTCCAATCTATCAAAGACTCAACCCTATTAAGTAAATTCATCAACTTTCCAATCTTAAAAACTTTCACTCTATTAAAACTTCCATAGCATATATGATAGATACCGGGAGGATTCACACAGAGTTGTAATTTACACTATGTTTGAATTTTATAATCCATAATAGTGTGCAAAGTTTAGTCTATTTTTTTTTATAAACACAAAATTTCCAACAATTTCGAAGTTTTGGGAAAAAACAACAAATTCGCCGGTCCTATTATTACATGGAAGGAGTCCAATATGATAATGTTCAAACCGAAAATCGAACCAAAATAACCGAACCGAAATTAGAAAAACCGAGTTGAACCGAACTTATTTCAGTTCGGTTTCGGTTACTACTTTTACAAAACCGAAAATCGAATAACGAACCGAATTTCTTCAAACCGAACCGAACCGGCCGAACGACCACCCCTACCTTGCTGTTGCCGGCTAAGCTACTTGTTCAATTATTTTAGTACTCCTTTGCTCTTGAAAGGATTTTGAAATGCAAAGATTAATTTATATCTTAATGTACATTTATGGATGTCAACTTTAAGTTTTTAAAATAAAATTTATATATTTTAAAAACTAAATAAAAGCAATACAAATCATGTTTTTCAATAATCAAACTTGTTTAAAATAATTGAAAATACATTTATAAAAAGGTCAACTCTAAGACCATGCTTACTTTGAGTTGGAAGAAGAATTATTAAGGTTGGAATACCTACTAACCATACAAAAAATAATGTAAGGTCATCTACCAATTCGCTGCCTCTACTATTTTATGGGTAATAAAGTTCTAGTTTGTACAAGGACATCCCTGGCCAAATTGAATTCCAATGATCAGCCATACGAAACTAATCTATATCTATATTTATATTATATTAAAAGCACGATAACCTTAGCGAAATGTCGTTCACCTTCTTTACCCTTTAAAACATAAAGTTTCCATTGGACAATATAGTAATTTAAGTATTGTAAGATTTTTTGGTAAATAACCTTGAATTATTTGTTATTAAAATTTGCCTTAATTATTTGGTTACATTTTCTTCATGTTTCTTATTTCTTCACGTTTCTTACACAAGGAAACTTAATAAAAAAATTCCTAAACTTTCACTCTCATTAAATGACCTATCTCATTAAATTGGTTAGATTCCTTTTACTCTTTGGAGTATTAAATGAATTATTATGTTTGCCTTAATTATTTGATAAAAGATTTCTTTACGACTGTTACACAAGGAAAGTTCGGACTTGAGACTTAGATTCCCTTTACATTTGGTAAAAGTTGGGACTTGGGACATAAGGAAAGTTAGAGTATTAAATGTGCCTTAATTATTTGGTAAAAGTCTCTTCACGTTGGTTACACAAGGAAAGTTTGGACTTGGTTAAATTCCTTCACGTTATGACTTATATTTCGGTAGAAGTCTTTATTAGTTGGTAAATTTTTCTTGTCTTTTTGACCTACCCACAAATTATTTTATATAATTCATTTTATGTGTCAAATTGTGTACCATAATACTTATATAAAAGAAGCTAAAAGTCGCAATTTAAAATCGTCAAACTTCACTCTATTCCAACATCGCGATTTTAGGTTTTTTTTTTTTTTTTTTTTTTTTTTTACTAATATCAACATCTTTTGCTACTTCATATTTTGCTAGCACGTTTGCATGCACCAATTTTTGGTGTTGCATCAAGAAATTATCTTTAGTGTTGCATCAAGAAAATTTTATTATATAATGTTTTGTTTCATGTTTTGGACTTGGCTAATTTCGAATCTCAATTTTAATAAAAGTTATTGAACAATTGCAATTCATCATAGAAAATCGGTTAGACATTCGATCTAAGTCTTATTACTTAAATATTAGTATTATTTTTCTTTTGTTGTATAATTAATAATACATATTGCTATGCCAGCTCAAGTTGCTTGTTTTACAAAAAAAAAAAAAAAAAACTATCTCTTTCAATTATGTGTAATATTAATACTACATGATTTATAATTGTGTTATTTGCAATTGCCATGCTTGAATCACTCAAATTTCAACAATTACCTCCATTCAGGTAAACAATCTTTCTTATATCATAAAAATAATCATTTATTGAATTAGTCACTTTGATAACTTGTAAAACTCTTATGCATGCTTTATTTTAGGTACACCTGCAAGGGCCAGTGAAAAGGAATTGTCAGACCAATGTGTCCCAGTTAATAGTCTAAGAGTATCATATTCACGTTGGGTAATACGAGTATTAGTATTTAGGAGTGAAATAGTAAAAGAGTTCAACAATCTATGCTATATTAAAAGCACGAAGACCATTAGCAAAATGTCGTTCGCCTTTTTTGCCCTTTAAAAATAAAGTTCATATTGAATAAAATAGTCTTTTGATTATTCTCCTAATATTTAAAACTTTGACATTAAACTTTTCTTTATTTGAACTATATATATAAACTCCTAATATTTTGGTATTTAATTTAAACTCAAATAACATTTTACCTATATATATAATTCAACAATCATTACAGAAGGACCCATAATTCCTTCTTAAATGAAAACTATAAATAAAGAACCTGCATCAATTCGTGGCTTCTTAACCTAATTTACCAAACTAATGTTAATATAGTGTTTTCATAATAGACTTCGACAGTTACTCAAAAAATAAATAGATGAATAAGCCATCTGCATTTCAGATAAAAAATAATACAAAAAAAATAGTTTTTAAAAAACTAAACTCAAAACCAATTTCCCAGAATCAAATCAAAATCAAAATTAATACTTATAAATCTGATGGAGCTTTCGGACCTTCAATTTTAGGTAAAGAATGTTAAAGCAGATCTCTCCTTATAACTTATAATTTATTATGGCAATATTTACTTATAATTTATTATCGCAATATTTATTATTTTAGCTAAAAAATTATTTATCAAGATCCAATGAGTTAAATTAATATCCTTACCAAAAGATTTTTAATAAGCAAACTATTAAAATAGAAAATATGCCAACCTCTTTATTTGAAATTTTTTAATAAATTTTTAATATTTGATAATTCTTTGAAGAATCGTAATAAAAGTATTTTTGAATTTTATATTTATTTATCTGGATACACGCGCAAAGCGCGTACCTTAAGACTAATATAATAAATAGAGGTTATCAGGTTAGAAGATGTTTAATTGCAAAGGAGTTAGACAAAGCTAAAAAAGTTGGCCTAGTGAATATTTAAGATGAAGAGATAGAAGGAACAAACATATCAAGAAGATTAAAAAAAAATTCAAGTGACAATGAAGACCCAAGAACTCATATAAAATCAAAATTGAAAAGAATCAATGAAATAACATTGTCTAAATATTATAAGCTCCAACACTTTTTGTGCCTAAATTATAATTTTATTTTAAACAAGAACAACTTATACGGCATAATATTTAATTTAATTCATAATTTTTACTCGATTTATATTTTTTTGCTCAAGTTCTACCACGAGGATTATTTTAAAAAGAACATAATTTATTAATAATTTTTTTATTAACCTAATAAACACGTGCAACGCACGTACACTGAAACTAGTACTCCTTAAAATACTCAACATACCTGTAATAAAACAATAAAAGTAGAAGAACAATATTGTAGAGAAAGAGAGAGCAACTATTATTAAATTTTGGGATGATTTACAATGGGGTAAGACCCTTTATTTAAAGGGGAAAAATGACTTAGCCACAAAGTAAAACTCTGTACAAGATAGACATTCACTCTAAATAGAATTTTATTCATAACACTCCCCCTTGAATGTCTACTCAATAAGTAATGCGCCTCGTTAAAACCTTAACTAAAATAAAACCTAATCGGAAAAAAATTCTAGAAAAGGAAAAAGAGTACACATATTTAATAATACGCCTTTTGGTTTCCTCATTAAAAACCTTGCAAGAAAAACCCAGTGGGAAAAAACCTTGTAAGAGAAAGAGTGCAACGCGCATTAACTCCCCCGGATGAGAGCATCAATTCACCTCCTTGAGCCTTCGCATCCCGATCTTGTACACTAGCTTCTTGAAGGTTGACGTTGGTAGAGATTTTGTGAACAAATCAGCTATATCATCACTTGAACGAATCTGTCGCACATTAATATCACCATTCTTTTGAAGATCATGTGTGAAAAATAACTTTGGTGAAATGTGCTTTGTCCTATCTCCTTTTATGAACCCTCCCTTCAATTGGGCTATGCATGCTGCATTGTCTTCATACAAAATCGTGGGTAGTTTGTCACACTTCAAACCAAATTTGTCTCGAATAAGATGTATTATAGACCTCAACCACACACATTCTCGACTTGCTTCATGAATAGCAATTATCTCAGTATGATTAGATGAAGTAGCTACAATTGATTGCTTAGTCGATCGCCAAGATATTGCAGTGCGTCCACAGGTAAACGCATAACCTGTTTGAGATCGAGCCTTGTGTGGGTAAGATAAATACCCAGCATCAGCATAACCAACAAGATCGGGACTGCAATCATTTCCATAAAATAAGCCCATATCGGTAGTTCCTTTTAGATACCGCAATATGTGTTTGATTCCATTCCAATGTCTCCTAGTGGGAGCAGAGCTATATCTTGCTAAGACATTAACTAAAAAAGTTATGTCAGGCCTTTTAGTGTTAGCAAGATACATTAGTGCACCAATTGCACTAAGATATGGTACTTCAGGACCAAGTAGCTCTTCATTCTCTTCTTGAGGTCGGAATGGATCCTTATTCACATCAAGTGATCGAACAACCATCGGAGTACTTAATGGATGCGCTCCATCCATGTAAAATCGTTTCAATACCTTTTCTATGTAGGTAGATTGATGAACACAAATTTCATTTGCCAAATGTTCAATTTGCAAACCAAGACATGATTTTGTCTTTCCGAGATCGTTCATCTCGAATTCTTTCTTTAAATAATCAATTGCCTTTTGTAGTTCTGTAGGAGTTCCAATAAGGTTTATGTCATTGTTGGCCCAAGTAAAGGTTAGTTTTGAAGACTGACAAAGAAACTCAGGCATGAACCAGGTCCATCCCTCAGGTCCATCCCTCAGGTGCACAAAAACGGGAAGGTTCGATCAAGTGGGATGCACATGAAAGAGATAAGCTTAGCTTGGTGTATTTAATATCTCCTGATCGAAAAGGTTGCATAATTGATAAGAAGAAGGACTCCTTACTCAAAGAGAACATTATCCAAGATAGGGAAGGAGTTAGAAGTTGAAATTAACTAGAACTCTTCCACCAAGGAAGAGTTGCATCAGAACTCTAGTTATTTCTTCATCTACTAACTCTATAAATTGCAAGATGTTCTCACATTACATGTGTTGCACAAAAACACAGAAGTTAAACGTGAATCGAGAGCAAAATAGCAAGGCTTTTTGCAAGCAGTTCGTGTGTGATTGAAGTGCAAACCTGAAGCTACATGAACCAGATTGAAGAACCAGCTCCATAAAGAGTTTTATGTGTTTTTCTTTATTTCTAGTTCAATTATAGTAGGTGTTTTCATACTGTACCTTTCAGCTTTATCTAGAAGCAATTCTAATAGGTACTTTGAGTATTCAAGTTAGAGTTAACTTGAAGTTGTTGCAACAGTTAGAGGCTGGTTGCTACAACGGGATTAGAGGTAATCCTTAGGTTTACAAAGAGTTTTGTAAATGCTGTTTTGGCTCAATGATTTAGTGAAGTGCTGGGAAAAATCCTACTGAGTAGTAGGTCGTGGTTTTTTTACCTTTTGAGCCGGGTGTTTTCCACGTAAAATTACTTGTGTTCTTTACATTCTACATTTATTATTCCGCAACAGTAGCAGAAGAAACACATAGAAGAACCAGGCCCTTCTATAATCAGTTTAAGCGAAAAATTGGTCACCACACAAATCACCCCCCTCTTGTGTGGTATTGAAGTATAAAACATCAATTCGTATTAGAGCGGGTTATCCTTGAAGAGGTTAACACCTTAGGAACAGATCAAGATGAGTGCACCACCTGGAAACTGGGAAGGACAATCCACTGCCAGGCCTCCACTCTTCAATGGTGAGTACTATTCCTGGTGGAAAAATAGGATGAGAGATTACATCATAGGAGAGGACTATGAACTCTGGGACATTGTTACTGATGGTCCCCTGGCCACATCAAAGAAGAATGCTGAAGGAATAGACGTGCCAAAGACTAGAGCTGACTGCACTGTTGAGGACTTGAAGAAGTGAAAAGAATGCTAAGGCCAAGAAATGGCTAGTGTGTGGACTTGGTCCAGATGAGTATAGTAGAGTTCAAAGTTGTATCACTGCTAAGGAAATCTGGGACACTTTGCAAGTGGCTCGTGAAGGAACACCTCAAGTGAAGAGGTCTAGAGGAACACTCCTGTATTCTCAATATGAGAATTTCACCATGAAGGAAGGGGAAACCATCCAAGAGATGTATACAAGGTTCACCACACTGACAAATGAACTTAAGTCTCTTGGAAGGGTTATTCTTCAAGAAGACAAAGTTGAGAAGATTTTGACGAGGGTTCTGCCAGTCTCTTGGGAAAGCAAAATCACTGCTATTCAGGAATCAAAGAACACTGTCACTCTTAAGTTGGATGAGCTAATTGGAAATCTCACTGCCTATGAACTTAGAAGGCAAACCATGAAGATGGATGCACCCAAGAAGGAAAGGATCCTAGTATTCAGAATCACTGAAGGCGCTGATCTAGAGGATGATGAAATGACCATTATCACAAAGGACTTCAAGAAGTACCTAATGAGAGGAAAGGGTCCTTCAAGAAGTGGAAGCTACAGCAAACCAATGGTTCTTGAAAAACATACCAATGAGGGGTGTTACAAGTGTGAGAATACTGATCACCACATCAAAAACTGCCCTCAATGGGAAATTGAATGGAAGAAGGAAAGAGCTGAATGAAGGAACATGAAGAAGGAGCAGGTTCAACCCAAGAAGAACAAATGATCAACAAAGGCTATGGTTGCTGCCTAGGGAGAAAGCTCAGATGAGGACTCATAGGATGAAGATGGAGATGAACAAACACTTATGGCAATCGGAGAATCCGATGAGGAATCTGAGGTAAGTATAATTCATCTCAAAGACAAGTTTAAATTTTTGTCTAAAGAAAGGCTATCTGAGTTACTCCTAGATTTCATTGATGAATCTAAGGATCTAAACAATGAAAATGAACAACTGTCTAAGGAGTGTGTGATTTTGAAAGCTAAGTGCAAAAACTGGAACTTAGGGCTAGTGAAAGTGATAGTAAAAATGCCGAGTTAAAGAACCAGGTTCATGAACTTGACACCACTGTCCTAGAGCTAAGATCTAAATATCTAAAATTGAAATTAGGAATGGGTAAAAATAAAGCTGATCACACACAACTCACTTTAGAAGAAAATGTAGGAAAAATAAAAGATGAGTTGTGCAAAAGAGATGAGCAGATAAAGTCCTTAAGGAGGATCTAAACAAGGTTAAGCACGAACTAGACAGAACCTATAAAAGGAATAGGTCCTCCCATGCACTTTCATGGCTACATGAACGCCACAGTAGCAATAAGAAAGGACTTGGCTATGGACCCCTGCACCTAAGTGGGATCCCAAAAGCAAGTACCTCACACTTCCTGAGAACATAATTTTCATACACTGTGGTAAAACTGGTCACTATAAAAGTGAATATATTGCAAAAGAAAAGGCTAGTCAAAAGAATAAAGAATTTGTTCAAAGGAAAAATAGGCTGCCAGGTTGGGCTAAAAAGAATCAGATTCACCCTTTTGCCTCTAGAAAGGGACCCAAACTAGTTTGGGTTCCTAAGACTAACCCCTGATTTCCTTTTGCGGGTCCAAGTGAAGGGGAGCAGCAAAATATGGTACATGGATAGTGGCTGTTCAAAGCATATGACGGGAAGCAAGAACCAGTTCCTTTCACTTGAGGACCTCAAAGGAGGTAATGTCTCTTTTGAAAATGGGAAGAAAGGTGAGATCATGGGGTTGGAAAGGTAGGCAAGACTGATGCTCACTCTATTGGGAATGTCTACTTGATAGATGGCCTAAAGTACAGTCTAATCAGTGTATCGCAATTATGTGATAGAGGTAACTTGGTAGCATTCACCTCTACCAACTGTTTTGTGATTAATCTTACCACTGAAAAGATTGTTTTGCATGAAAAAAGAGTAAACAATACATATATTGTAGATTTGTCCACACTTTCAGAAAATGAACTCACTTGCTTAAGTGTGTTGGACAATGATCCCCTCCTTTGGCACAAGAGAATTGGACATGCAAGTCCGAGTCAACTCAACAAATTAGTCTCCAAGGATCTGGTGATAGGGCTGCCTAACATCAAGTTCAAGAAAGACAAAGTTTGTGAGGCTTGTGCAAGGGGGAAGCAAGTAAGATCCTCTTTTAAATACAAGAAAGTGGTAAGCACCACCAGAACGATGGGACTGGTCTATATGGATCTCTGTGGTCCAATGAGAACATTAAGCAGAGGTGGTAAAAGATATGTGATTGTGCTTGTTGATGATTACTCTAGGTTCACTTAGACATTGTTTTTAACATATAAAGATGAAGCATTTGACATGTTTACTTCTTTTGTTAGAAAAACTCAGAAACAACTAGGTAATCAACTTGCATCAGTTAGGTCTGCTCATGGAACTGAATTTGAAAATGCTAAGTTTGCTGAATTTTTGCATGCTACATCATAAAAGTTGCATGACTAAACCTCTTGTTAAGAAGATTCCCTATGAGTAACTTAAAGGGAGAAAGCTAAATATATCCCATCTTAGGGCATTTATATGCAAGTGCTTTGTGCACAATAATGGCAAAGACTCCCTAGGTAAGTATGATCCCAAAAGTGATGAGGGAGTATTCTTGGGATATTCTTCACATCGTAAATGTTAGTTTGTATGGGTCCACCAAATCGCAGAGTACCTGGTCCTCTACAAGGTTCTACTGAAAGTACTTAGTAAAGCAGTATGTAAATGAGGCAAAGGATTTTTATGTGGAAAAATCCCACACAAGGGGATCAAAAAACCACGACCTACACCTGTAGGCTTTTAACTTCACTAACTTGTAATCTACCTATTACAAGCCACTTTACAATACTTCCTATTGCTAAGGATTTACTCAAGTAACTTGTGGTACCTTTACCACAAGCCACTTTGTGACTATCCTAGTTACAAAGGCTTTTTCTAACTTGTGATGCTATCACCACAAGCCACTTTGTAACTCTACGATTACAAAGACTTTTCCTTATGACTAAATCTAGTCACAACATAAACTCAAGGAGTTTGCGGATTTACAAAAGGATTCCTAATCAAAATGCTTCTAGGTAAGCAGTTTAGGAGATACAGTAAGTACGATACAAGGTTACAACTCAACTAGGACAACAACAATCTATCTTTTATGAACTGGTCCGTAGTAGTGTTCAACCTTGTTCTTCAAGCTTGTGAGGATTGATTTTTCTATTTTTTGCAAGAGACTTGAATAAGAAACAGAAGCCTTCCAGTCATGTTTTGTATAAAGCTCATTGTGGGTACATCTTGATCACATCACTTGAAATGATGTGAGTACTTTGTTTGGTTAGAGAATGAGTGGGCGGACAGTGCAGTGCAGTGCGGCAGAAACAGTGCCGTCAGTCACTTCATTTCCAGCTGTGTCCAATTGACTTTGTACTGCTATGAGGAAACCACAAGAGCATCAAGTCCTTGTGTTGGTTCCTAGCCCTCTGAAGCTGTAGCAGTTCACCTTTAGCTGGAATCCGTTAAAGCTTGCAACAATCCAAGTAGGTCAAGTTCCCTATCTGGTTCTTAACAGTAAGTTTGTTAGATCATCAAAATATAAGGCAAGAGTATTTAAGATCAATCAGTAAAGCTTATAAGATATACAGTAAAAGAACTATACAACAACAACAACAACAACCTAGTAAAGTCCCACTCAGTGGGGTCTGAGAAGGGTAGTGTGTACGCAGACCTTGCCCCTACCTCGATAGGGCAGAGAGGCTGTTTCCGATAGACCCTCGGCTCAGGAAGATGGAAATAAAACAAGGAAAGAAAAGACAATTCATCAGTATTGTCAACATAACCATAGAAATAATGATAGCATCCTAAAAACCATAAAATAGATGACATGCAATAACAATAACCCGCAATTAAGATCCAGAGCTATGGGAAACAGTAAGGTTAGTGTGATACATCAACCACAAGTCTTCTAGGACCAACCTACTCAAACTTGTTTCACCCCCGGAATGGAGAAGGAGAAGCTCGACTACCACTCTATCCTACAAACCCAATGCTCGACCTCCAGACCTTCCTATCAAGGGCCATGTCGTCGGAAATCTGCAATCGTGCCATGTCCTGCCTGATCACCTCTTCCGAATACTTCTTAGGCCAACCTCTACCTCTTCTCGTACCCACTAAAGCCAACAGCTCACACCTCCTCACCAGAGCATCCAGGCTTCGCCTCTGCACATGCCCGAACCATTTTAGCCTCGCTTCCCGCATCTTGTCATCCACAGAGGCCACACCCACCTTATCCCGAATATCTTCATTCCTAATCTTATCTATCCTAGTGTTCCCGCACATCCACCTCAACATCCTCATCTCAGCTACCTTCATCTTCTGGATATGAGAGTTCTTAACTGGCCAACACTCTGCCCCATCCAATATGGCCGGTCTAACCACCGCTCTATAAAACTTACCTCTGAGTATAGGTGGCACTTTCTTGTCACATAAGACTTCAGATGCTAGCCTCCATTTCGTCCACCCCACTCCAATGCGGTGAGTGACGTCCTCGTCGATCTCTCTAGTAAAAGAACTATATGTGCACAAAAAATGTATATGTTATTTTTTTAAAACTAACATTCTTTCTAAGACGCAGGAACAAGATAATGAAGAGATTGGGATGATAAGAAATTCAAATGGTGAAACCACAGTCCAGCCCGAAGATGCATCGCAGGAAGGAACAGGTGATGGAACAGGTCCTTCCACCCAGGGCAACATGACAGGGGAACTGACTAGAGAGGAACTGATCCTCAAACCTCGAGGGAACATGTCCATGAACCTATTCCTCAGTAACAAAACCAGGAAAGAACATCCAAAGAAATTGACACTCCTATTGCAACATCCACGAAATTGGATATAGGTGAACCTGGTTCATCTGTTGATCAGAAATTGTATAGGGGAATGATTGGTTCTCTTTTATATCTCACTGCTAGAAGACCTTATATTGTGTGCTGTGTAGGCCTTTGTGCTCGATTTCAGGTTTCCTTATGGATAGGAAGAGCACCTCAGGTATGGCATACTTCCTTGGTTCATGTCTTGTGTCATGGGCTACCAAAAAGCAAAATTCAATGGCCTTATCTATTGCTGAAGCGGAGTATATTGCTGCTGCTTCATGTTGTGCTCAATTGCTGTAGATCAAACAAGCATTATTGAACTTGAGAATTGATGTTGGTTGCATCCCTATTTTTTGTGATAGCACTAGTGCTATTAGTATGACAAATAACCCGGTTAATCATAAGAGAACTAAGCATATAGATGTTAGGCACCTTTTTTTGAGGGACAACTATGAGAAAGGCTTGATCACTGTGGAGTTTTGTGCTACTGACAAGCAAATTGCTGACATCTTCACAAAAGCCTTAAGTAGAGATCACTTTGAGAGGAACATGTTGGGATTAGGGATGATTAAGATCACCTAAAAGGACCAGTTCAAGGTAAAACGAAAATAAATGAAAAAAATTGAAAAAAATTGGTTAGAAAGTCTGTAAATTATGTATCATTAGATTAAATCTTTCTCAGTCTCATACTTTTCATAGTATACTCTTGTGCCATGTGTTAAAATGACTCATTAATCTCTAATGATATTTTCTCTATTTTAGCAAATTTAGACTTACACAAGAGAATTATCAGTGAAGAACCTGGTTCATCAAGATAACACAGTATGTTTTCTACACTCTGCATAATTTGAAATAACTATATTTGGATCATGTGCAGAGTCCTACCTAATTCTAAACTCCTTTTGGACTTATCCGTTACAAGTGAACCAGTCCCGTTCAAAAGAGTCCCAACCGAATGGAAGTACCTAGATTCTAGGGATACATTCTTACGTCTCTTCAAAACTGAATTTCAGTATGATTAGACTTCTAAGAGTTTGAAAAGCTGTAGTTACCCTATCAATTATTCCTCTGTATATTGATCAGCTTTAGTATATTCCTTACTTCATCTCTCTCAATCCGTCAAAAACTTTCATCTTCCAAACACAATCTAATTCTCTTATCTTCCGTACCCTAGCCCAGATATGTCAAACACCTATGAAAATCCTTCATCACCACCACAGGAAACCACTTCTACACCTTCTACCATTGCTTCAACCACACCAATCTCTAAGAAAAGTAGAGTAAATATGATGGCTCGTAAGATTGTCGCTAAAGGAGAGCAGATCAAGAAAATAAACAAGCAATTGAAAGTAGGTAGTGAAGAAGAATCCTAGAAATCTGAAGATTCATCTAAGTTCTGAAACTGAACATGTATCTTCTGATTCTAAAGTTACTCCTAAGACAATTTCTGAAGTTGCTGCAAATTTAGAGAATAGATTTGTACTGGTAGGATCTATAGCAGGTGTTGAGACTACAGAATCTGGAGAAGTTGGTGGTAAAAATAAAAAGGAAAAGAAAAAGAGAGCAAGGGTGCTAGGAGTACTGTGAGGGGAAAGGGTACAAGACTAGCTGATTCTTCACCTACTCCTGTTGGTCTAACAAAAGAAATTGAGGCAATGGTTGTTTGGGGAGAGGAATTTACTGAAATAGAAGAAAAGTGTGAGCGAAACAAAGGGAAGTGGGTCTGGCGAAGCTGCTGAGGGGTTGGTTCAACTTGGGAAAAATATAGATGAACCTGTTCCATCTGAACAGGAAACCCTCGCAGACTTACTGATAGGGTTATCAATGGCACCAAAACTCATGCCATTCCCTATGGTTTCATTCTCACAGTTCTTGCACATTTCAAGGTACCTATGAAGAAGTGGGAGGTTAGTACAAGAAAGGATCATTTTGGGGTTAATACTCTGCTTGCTTGCGATTATGAAGTCAATGTCATTCCTAATGAACCTGGTTCATCTAAAAAGACACCTATCAATAGCAAAGTTAGAGTCAGGCAAAGGATGTTGAGATAGAAAGGTTGAAGACATGATTGGTTGAGGTAGAATCTAAGAGAGATGTTCTCAGAACTGAACTTTCAAGGGAAAATGAGAAGAATGATGGAATTCTTTAAGACATGCTGAAACTTCTCTAAGCAAATAATCCAGCCCCTACCTCTTCCAAGGCTTAAATCCTAGCCTAGTGTAGATCAACTAGTGAGCCAATTCGAGACTTTTTGTTTCTTTTGCTCATGTTTCCTATATTTTTACTTCTTTTTATGCTTTGTGGTAGAATCTTATCAATCATCAATGAAATTCGCTGTTTTTGCTCTAACCGTTTGTTTATATTTCCTTGATGGTTGAAATTCTTAGTTTGATTTATGATGATTAATCCATGCTTGCATTTGAAGTAGCCCCAGTGGCCATGAGTAAGCTTTAAAATCTGGTTATCTCACATTTTATGCAACTTTTCGATGATGCCAAAAGGGGAAAAAGATTGTGCTTTAAACAAGTGATGTTTATAACCTAATGTACCTGGTCCTTGATGATAAGTGATAAAAAGGAAAAATGTTTCTAATATTGTGTTGATGTTGAGCTAAGTTGAAACAGGGCCTAAGTGTATGAAAAGCACAGAGTTTGTCATCATCAAAAAGGGGGAATTTGTTGGCCCAAGTAAAGGTCAGTTTTGAAGACTGACAAAGAAACTCAGGCATGAACCAGGCTTATCCCTAAGGTCCATCCCTCAGGTGCACAAAAAGGGGGAAAAAGGTTGTGCTTTAAACAAGTGATGTTTACACTTTGAACAATTATGTTTATAACCCAATGTACCTGGTCCTTGATGATAAGTGATAAAAAGGAAAAATATTTCTAACATTGTGTTGATGTTGAGCTAAGTTGAAACAGGGCCTAAGTGTATGAAAAACATAGAGTTTGTCATCATCAAAAAGGGGGAATTTGTTGTCCCACGTAAAGGTTAGTTTTGAAGACTGACAAAGAAACTCAGGCATGAACCAGGTCCATCCCTCAGGTGCACAAAAACGGGCAGATTCGAGCATGTGGGATGCAAATGAAGGAGATAAGTTTAACTTGGTGTATTTAATATCTCCTGATCGAAAAGGTTGCATAATTGATAAGGAGAAGGACTCCTTACTCAAAGAGAACATTATCCAAGATAAGGAAGGAGTTAGAAGTTGAAATTAACTAGAACTCTTCCACCAAGGAAGAGTTGCATCAGAACTCTAGTTATTTCTTCATCTACTAACTCTATAAATTGCAGGATGTTCTCACATTACATGTGTTGCACAAAAATGCAGAAGTTAAACGTGAATTGAGAGCAAAATAGCAAGGCTTTTTGCAAGCAGTTCGTATGTGATTTAAGTGTGCAAACCTGAAGCTACATGAACCAGATTGAAGAACCAGCTCCATAAAGAGTTTTATGTGTCTTTCTTTATTTCTAGTTCAATTGTAGTAGGTGTTTTCATATTGTACCTTTCAGCTTTATCTAGAAGCAATCGTAATAGGTACTTTGAGTATTCAAGTTAGAGTTAACTTGAAGTTGTCGCAACAGTTAGAGGCTGGTTGCTACAACGGGATTAGAGGTAATCCTTAGGTTTACAAAGAGTTTTGTAAACGCTGTTTTGGCTCAGTGATTTAGTGAAGTGTTGGGGAAAATCCTACTGAGCAGTAGGTCGTGGGTTTTTTCACCTTTTGAGCTGGGTGTTTTCCACGTAAAAATACTTGTGTTCTTTACATTCTACATTTATTATTCCGCAACAGTAGCAGAAGGAACACATAGAAGAACCAGGTCCTTCCATAATCAGTTTAAGCAAAAAATTGGTCATCACACAAATCACACCCCTCTTGTGTGTTTTTGAAGTATAGAACATCAGTCATCAACATATACGGCAAGTACAACAAATTCCGATGTTGTTTTATTTATAAAAACACTTAGACAAATGGAATCATTTATATAACATTCCTTTAATAAATACTCACTAAGACGATTATACCACATTCGTCCTGATCGCTTTAGACCATACAAAGATCTTTGCAATTTGATTGAAACATTACCCGGGACTTTAAATTATGTGCGTTAGGCATTTTAAATCCCTCGGGAATTTTCATGTATATCTCGTTATCAAGTGAGACATAAAGGTAGGCGGTAACCACATCCATTAAATGCATGTCAAGCTTTTCATGGACAACAAAACTAATGAGATAATGGAACGTTATATCATCTATAACGGGTGAATATGTATCTTCATAATCGACACCAGGCCTTTGTGAAAATCCTTGTGCAACAAAGGGTGCCTTATATCTTTGTACCTCATTCTTCTCATTCCTTTTGCATACAAAGACCCATTTATAGCCAACAGGCTTAACACATGTTTTGCAAGTGAATTCAACTCTGATTGGATTGCTCCTTGCCATTTTGGCCAAGCACGTCTTTGTCGACATTCTCCAACAGATTGAGGTTCAAGATCCTCACTATCTTGCATAGTGCTAGATTCAACATTATATGCAAAGACATAATCCACCACTATATCCACTCGATTCAAATTTGTCTCAATATCGATTAGAATTATTGATAGTTCCTTATTTTCTTGAGTCTCAGGCTCAATGATTTCTCATGAATCTCAGGATTGGTTAAATCGTGGATTTTTTCATGAGACTCTTTCGTAGTGTCATTTTGATCATTTGTTTTCCTTTTTCTAGGATTTCGATCCTTAGAACCTAATGGTCTGCCACGTTTTAGGTGTGCTTTTGACTGATTAGCTATGGCACTAGAAGATTGTCCAATAGGGACATCAATACAGATTGGAACTGTCACGACCCGGATTTCCCCACCCTCGGGGGTTGTGATGGCGCCTACTCGTAGAAGCTAGGCAAGCCACAAATCGTAAACTCCTACCTATTTCATTTTAAATCCTTTTATCAATCATGGTAGCAAGCGTTAAATATTTAAATGATAGCGGATTATGATATTAAAGCGGAAGACTTAAATTAAATAAGTTGAACAATAATGCGAAATTCAACATGTGCCTCTAACCAAGAACTGGTGTCACATCATCCACGGACTACTAAGAGTGCTAAATACAACCGTTTGAAAGAAATATAACACTGTTTGTCCCGAATACATGAGATAACAGAATGAAATAAAAGATAGAGGAGAGGCCGGGCCTGCGGATGCCTGCAAGGCTACCTCGGTGTCTCAGTGGACTGAAGGCTGGCTCCCGAGCTACTGCTGCTGTCCGGGACCTGGATCTGTGTAAAAGAGCACAGAGTGTAGTATCAGCAACCCCGACCCCATGTGTTGGTAAGTGCCTAGCCTAACCTCGGCGAAGTAGTGACGAGGCTAGGACCAGACTACCAACTAAACCTGTGCAGTTTAAAAATGTACAACGGAAAGTAAAGCAGGAATAAACAAGTAAGGATGGGAGGGGGAAACATGTTGCGGGGAGATAACAGTTTCGAATAAAGCATCAAGTAAGGAAAGGAACAACATACTACAATGTCAACAAGAAGCAGAAATCAAATAAGTGCACGGCATAACCCTTCGTGCTATTACTCTCGTCCTCACCAAGCAATGACATAATGAAAACGTGCACGGCATCACCCTTCGTGCTTTTACTCTCTTTCCTCACCAAAGCAATTAGAATAATAAAATGTGCACGGCATCACCCTTCGTGCTTTTACTCTCTTTCCTCACATATAATCAATAGAATTGGCACGGAATGGTACATCGTGCGGTACGACATCACCCTTCGTGCTTTACACTCTTTCCTCACAATAACAAACAATGCACGACATCACCCTTCGTTCTTTAACACTCTTCCTCACCCAAACAATAATCACAAACAAGGGCAAGGGAATAAACAAAATAATAATAGAAATCTCGGCAAGGGAACACAATTAACCAATTAAACCCCGGCAAGGGTACAACATTAACAATCTCAACATCCCGGCAAGGGAGATAATCCACAAAGCAACAATATCCCGGCAAGGGAACAATTTAATAACTCTTTCTCTTTCTTTCACTTTTATTTCATAACTCACTTTACCACTTGAGCCAATGCTCCAAAGGGTTCAATCATCTCATATACTTTCACAATTCGTAATATAACTCGAGCCAATGCTCCATGATGTTCAAAGGTCTCAATTCCTCCCACAAACTTTTCACAACAACTAGAATCATCACCAAAGCATGAAGGATACAATGAAATCAAATATTCACGAAGTAAAGACTCACGGTCATGATAGACACCAACGTATAGATACTCGTCACCATGCCCATACATCGTACACGACTAATACCACATAGTAAATAGGACTCAACTCCTAATCCCTCAAGCTAAGGTTAGACCAAACACTTACCTCGATGCCTTGAACACAACTCAAGTCTCAATTTTAGCTTTACCCCTTGATTCCACCGCCAATTCGCTCGTATCGAATCACAATTACTTAATTATATCAATAAGTGCTAAATGAACCAACCCCAATGCATGAAAATGAGTTTTCCAAAGATTTACCCAAAAAGTCAAAAATTGCCCCCGAGCCCGCGTGGTCAAAACCCGAGGTTCGAACCAAAACCCGATTACCCAATCGCCCACGAACCCAAATATGTAATTTGTTTAGAAATCGGACCTCAGATTGAGGTCCAAATCCCCAATTTTTGGAAAACCTAGGTTCTACCCAAAACACCCAATTTCCCCCATGAAAATCTTTGATTTTAGGTTGAAATCATGTTTAAGATGTTAATGATTGAAAGAAATGAGTAAAAACTAACTTACGATTGATTTTGAAGAAGACTTGTGCTTGAAAATCGCCTAAGAGTGTTTGGGTTTGAGAAAATATGAAAAATGGGGTTCAAAATCGTTTAAGTGTAAAATTGCAGGTCTCTGATATGGGAAATGCGAACAAGGGTTCGCAATTGCGAACCCCGACCTCTGCAGATATGGGAATTGCGAAGCTTAGTTCGCATTTGCGAACACTTCGAAAATCCGGGACTTTCGCATTTGCGATCAAAAGGGTCGCATTTGCGACGGGCCCTACTTCGTATTTGCGCAACTTGGTCACATTTGCGATCAGGCCTGCACAGTCCCTTTCTCGCATTTGCGATGCAAGGCTCGCAACTTATCAAAGTCCAAAAAATGCATCCGTGGCCTATCCAAAACTCACCCGAGCCCTCGGGGGCTCCAAACCAAATATACACACAACCTCAAAAATATCCTACGGACTTATTGGTGTGATCAAATCGCCAAACTAACATCATAAACATTGAATTAAACCTCAAAATCCAAGAATTCTTTCAAACTTCATAAAACATCCAATTTTCCAATTTAGGTCCGAATCACGCCAAACGACGTCCGTTTTCAACCAAATTTCACAGGAATGACTTAAACCATATATAAGACCTGTACCGGGCGCCGGAACCAAAATACGGGCCCGATACCAACACGTTCTAATCAATTTTCATTTCAAATTTCCTTAAACAATTTCAGAAAACAATTTTACAAAAAAATTCATTTCTCGGGCTTGGGACCTCGGAATTCGATTCCGGGCATACGCCCAAGTCCCATATTTTCCTACGGACCCTCCGGGACTGTGAAATCACGGGTCCGGGTCCGTTTACCCAAAACGTTGACCAAGGTCAAATTTATTCATTTTAACATCAAAACTTAGCATTTTTCACAGAATTTCTCATTTAAGCTTTCCGGCTACGCGCCCGGACTGCGCACGCAAATCGAGGTGACTCTAAATGAGGTTTTCAAGGCCTCGGAGTCATAGAATTCAATTAAAAACAGGTGATGACCCTTTGGGTTGTCACATTCTCCACCTATAAAACAATCGTTCGTCCTCGAACGGACAGAAGAAGGAAGTACCTGAGTCAGGGAAAAGATGAGGATAACGGCTCCGCATATCGGGCTCGGACTCCCAGGTCGATGCCTCAGGAGGTTGACCTCTCCACTGAACACGAACAGAAGGGAAACTCTTCGACCTCAACTGATGAACCTGCCGGTCTAGAATGGCCACCGGCTCCTCCTCATAAGACAAGTCCTTGTCCAACTGGACAGTGCTGAAATCTAACACGTGGGCTGGATCGCCGTGATACCTCTGAAGTATGGACACATGAAATACTGGATGCACGACTGACAAGCTCGGCGGCAAAGCAAGTCTATATGCCACCTCTCCCACTCGATCTAGCATCTCAAACGGACCAATGAACCTAGGGCTAAGCTTGCCCTTCTTCCCAAATCTCATCACGCCCTTCATAGGCGACACTCGGAGCAATACCCGCTCACCTACCATAAAAGCCACATCTCGAACCTTGCGGTCTGCATAACTCTTTTGCCTGGACTGAGCTGAACGAAGCCTATCCTGAATGATCCTGACCTTGTCCAAGGCCTCCTGAACCAAATCTGTACCCAACAACCGAGCCTCCCCGGCTCAAACTATCCAACCGGAGACCGACACCGTCTACCATATAAGGCCTCATAAGGAGCCATCTGGATGCTCGACTGGTAGCTGTTGTTGTAAGCAAACTCCGCTAAAGGCAAAAACTGATCCCACGAACCTCCAAAGTCAATAACACAAGCTCGGAGCATATCCTCCATAATCTGAATAGTCCGCTCCGATTGACCGTCCGTCTGGGGATGAAATACTGTGCTCAACTCAACTCGTGTGCCCAACTCTCGCTGAACTGCTCTCCAGAAACGCGAGGTACCCCGGTCCAAAATGATAGATACGGGCACACCATGAAGGCGAACAATCTCCCGAATGTAGATCTCAGCCAACCTCTCAGAAGAATAGGAGACTGCCATAGGAATGAAATGTGCTGACTTGGTCAGCCTATCAACAATGACCCAAACTGCGTCGAACTTCTTCCGAGTCAGCGGAAGTCCAGTAACCAAGTCCATAGCGATCCGCTCCCACTTCCACTCGGGAATCTCAATCCTCTGAAATAAGCCATCAGGCCTCTGATGCTCGTACTTAACCTGCTGACAATTCAGACAACGAGCCACATATGCTATGTTATCCTTCTTCATTTTACGCCACCAATAATGCTGCCGCAAATCCTGATACATCTTCGCGGCGCCCGGATGAATAGAGTACCGGGAGCTATGGGCCTCCTCCAAAATCAACTCTCGGAGCCCATCCACATTAGGCACACATACTCGACCCTGCAATCTCAAAACTCCATCATCATCTAAGGTAACCTGCCTGGCACCTCCGCGCTGCACCGTGTCTCTAAGGACACAAAAATGGGGATCATCATACTGCCGATCAAGGATACGCTCAAATAATGAAGAACGAGCGACCGTGCAAGCTAACACACGACTGGGCTCAGAAACATCCAGTCTCACGAACTGATTGGCCAAAGCCTGAACATCCAAAGCAAGCGGCCTCTCACCGACCGGAATATAAGCAAGACTGCCCATACTGGCTGACTTCCTACTCAAAGCATCGGCCACCATATTGGCCTTTCCCGGATGATATAAAATGGTGATATCATAATCCTTCAACAACTCCAACCACCTACTCTGCCTCAAATTCAACTCCTTTTGCTTGAACAAGTACTGAAGACTCTTGTGATCCGTGAACACCTCACATGCCACGCCATACAGGTAATGCCTCCAAACTCTTCAATGCGTGAACTATGGCTGCCAACTCCAAATCATGAACCGGATAGTTCTTCTCATGAATCTTCAACTGCCTCGAAGCATAGGCAATGACNGGGATATTCTTCACATTGTAAAGCTTATAAGATATAGAGTAAAAGAACTATGTGTGTAGAAAAAAAATGTATATGTTATTTTTTTTTAAACTAACATTCTTTCTGAGAGGCAGGAATAAGATAATGAAGAGATTGGGCTAATAAGAAATTCAAATGGTGAAATCACAGTCCAGACTGAAGCTGCACCAGAAGAAGGAACAGGTGATGGAACAGGTTCTTCTACCCAGGGCAACATGACAGGGGGAACTGACTAGAGAGGAACTGATCCTCAAATCTCGAGGGAACCGGTCCATGAACATATTCCTTAGTAACAAAACCAAGAAGAAACATCTAAAGAAATTGACACTCCTATTGCAACATCCACGAAATTGGATATAGATGAACCTGGTTCATCTGTTGATCAGTAGTTATATAGGGGAATGATTGGTTCTCTTTTATATCTCACTACTAGCAGACCTGCCATTGTGTGCAGTGTAGGTCTTTGTGCTCGATTTCAGGCAAATTCAAAGGAGTCCCACTTGACTAATGTAAAGAGAATATTGAGATACTTGAAAGGCACCACTGACCTTTGCCTTTAGTATCCAAAAGGTAGTAATTTTAACCTAGTGGGATATGCTGACGCTGATTATGCAGGTTTCCTAGTGGATTGGAAGAGCACCTCAGGTATGGCACACTTCCTTGGTTCATGTCTTGTGTCATGGGCTACCAAAAAGCAAAATTCAATGGCCTTATCTACTGCTGAAGCTGAGTATGTTGTTGTTGCTTCATGTTGTGCTCAATTATTGTGGATCAAACAACCATTACTGAACTTTGGAATTGATGTTGGTTGCATCCCTATACTTTTGTGATAACACTAGTGCTATTAGTATGACAAAGAAACCAGTTCATCATAAGAGAACTAAGCACATAGTGTTAGGGGCCATTTTTGAGGGACAACTATGAGAAAAGCTTGATCACTGTGGAGTTTTGTGCTACTAACAAGCAAATTGCTGACATCTTCACAATAGCCTTAAGTAGAGATCACTTTGAGAGGAACAGGTTGGAATTAGGGATAATTAAGATCACCTAAAAGGACCAGTTCAAGGTTAAACGGAAAAAAAAGGATTGAAAAACAAAAATTGGTCAGAAAGTCTGTAAATTGTGTATAATTAGATTAAATCTTATTCAGTCTCATACTTTCCATAGTATACTCTTGTGCCATGTGTTAAAATGACTCATTAATCTCTAATGATATTTTCTCTATTTTGGCAAATTTAAACTCACACAAGAGAATTATCAGTGAAGAACCTGGTTCATCAAGGTAACACGGTATGTTTTCTACACTCTGCATAATTTAAAATAACTATATTTGGATCATGAACAGAGTCCTACCAAATACCAAACTCCTTTTGGACTTATCCGTTACAAGTGAACCAGTCCTATTCAAAAGAGTCCCAACCAAATGGAAGTACCTAGATTCTAAGGATACACTCCAACGTCTCTTCAAAACTGAATTTTAGTTTGATTAAACTTCTAGGAGTCTGAAAAGCTGTAGTTACCCCATCAATTATTCCCTGTATATTGATCAGCTTTAGTGTATTCCTTACTTCATCTCTCTCAAGCGGTTAAAAAGAAACTCTCATTCTTCTTTCATCTTCCAAACACAATCTAATTCTCTTCTCTTCCATACCTTAGCCCAGATATGTCGAACACCTCTGAAAATCCTTCATCACCACCACAGGAAACCATTTCCACACCTTCTACCATTGCTCCACCCACACCAATCTCGAAGAAAAGTAGAGTAAAGATGATGGCTCATAAGATTGTCGCTGAAGGAGAGCAGATCAAGAAAATAAACAAGCAATTGAAAGCAGGTAGGAAGAAGAATCCTAGAAATCTGAAAATTCATTTAAGTCTGCCGCTAAGGGGGAAGAAAGTAGGTATTCCGAAACTGAACAGGTATCTTCTGATTCTAAAGTTACTCCTAAGACAATTTCTGAAGTTGCTGCAAATTTAGAGAATGGATTTGTACTGGTAGGATGTATAGCAGGTGTTGAGACTACATAATCTGGAGAAGTTGGTGGTAAAAATAAAAAAAAGAGCAAGGGCGCTAGGAGTACTGTGAGGGGAAAGGGGACAAGAGTGGCTGATTCTTCACCCACTCCTGTTGGTATAATAAAAACTGGTGCAATGGTTGTTTGGGGAGAGAAATTTACTGAAATAGAAGAGAGTGTGAGCAAAACAAAGGGAAGTGGGAAGCTGCCGAGGGGTAGGTTCAACTTGAGAAATATAGATGAACATGTTCCATCTGAACAGGAAACCCTCTTGGACCTACTGATAGGGTTATCAATGGCACCAAAACTCATGCCATTCCCTATGGTTTGATTGTCACAACTATGCTTGCACATTTCAAGGTACCTATGAAGAAGTGGGGTTAATACTCTGCTTGCTTGTGATTATGAAGTCAATGTCATTCCTAATGAACCTGGTTCATTTAAAAAGACACCTATCAATAGCAAAGTCAGAGTCTTGGTACAGGAGAGTGACGCAAAGGATATTGAGATAGCAAGGCTGAAGACACGATTGGTTGAGGTAGAATCTGAGAGAAATGTTCTCAGAACTGAACTTGCAAGGAAAAAGGAGAAGAACGATGGAATTCTTCAAGACATGATGAAACTTCTCCAAGAAAATAACCCAGCCCTACCTCTTCCAAGTCTTAAATCCTAGCCTAGTGTAGATTAACCAGTGATCCAATTCGGGACTATTTGTTTCTTTTGCTCATGTTTTTAATATTTTTATTTCTTCTTATGCTTTGTGGTAGAATCTTATCAATCATCAATGAAATTCACTGCCTTTTGCTCTAACTATTTGTTTATATTTCTGTGATGGTTAAAATTCTTAGCTTGATCTATAATGATTAATTCATGATTGCATTTGAAGTAGCCCCAGTGGCCATGAGTAAGTTTTAAAATCTGGTTATCTCACATTTTTTATGCAACTTTTCGATGATGCCAAAAGGGGGAAAAAGGTTGTGCTTTAAACAAGTGATGTTTACACTTTGAACAGTGATGTTTATAACCTAATGTACCTGGTCCTTGATGATAGGTGATATAAAGGAAAAATGTTTCTAACATTGTGTTGATGTTTGAGCTGAGTTCTGGCAGGACCTAAGTGTATGAAAAGCACAGTGTTTGTCATCATCAAAAAGTGGGAATTTGTTGGACCAAGTAAAGGTTTGTTTTGAAGACTGACAAAGGAACTCAGACATGAACCAGGTCCATCCAGTGGTCCATCCCTCAGGGTCACAAAAACGGGTAGATTCAAGCATGTGGGATGCACGTGAAGGAGATAAGCTTAACTTGGTGTATTTAATATCTCCTGATCGAAAAGGTTGCATAATTGATAAGGAGAAGGAGTCCTTAATCAAAGAGAACACTATCCAAGATAGGGAAGGAGTTAGAAGTTGAAATCAACTAGAACTCTTCCACCAAGGAAGAGTTGCATCAGAACTCTAGTTATTTCTTCATCTACTAACTCTATAAATTGCAGGATGTTCTCACATTAAAGTGTGGCACAAAAACACAGAAGTTAAATGTGAATTGGGAGCAAAATAGCAAGGCTTTTTGCAAGCAGTTCGTGTGTGATTCAAGTGTGCAAACCGGAAGCTACATGAACGAGATTGAAGAACCAGCACCATAAAGAGTTTTATGTGTCTTTCTTTATTTCTAGTTCAATTGTAGTAGGTGTTTTAATATTGTACCTTTCAGCTTTCATAGAAGCAATTGTATTTGGTACTTTGAGTATTCAAGTTAGAGGTAACTTGAAGTTGTCGCAGCAGTTAGAGGCTGGTTGCTACAACGTGATTAGAGTTAATCCTTAGGTTTACAAAGAGTTTTTGTAAATGCTGTTTTGGCTCAGTGATTTTAGTGGAAGTTTGGGAAAATCCTACTGAGTAGTAGGTCGTGGTTTTTTCACCTTTTGAGCCAGGTGTTTTCCACGTAAAAATCTCTGTGTTCTTTATTTTCTGTATTTATTATTCCGCAAACAACAGTAGTTAGTATATCTAGAAGAACCAGGTTCTTCTAGAGCGAAAATTGGGTACCACACAAATCACCCCCCCCCCCCTCTTGTGTGGTATTGACGTTTGAACATCAGTAAATAAATAATAACTGAGACTGAGATATGATATGAGAATGCATGAATATGACTGAGTATAAAATATCAATGAAATCAGTGAGATGACAACAAGAAATGACCACTACGGGTCCCAACAATACCGGCATAAAGCCTAAACATGATATCTAGCGTGATTAACAGCTCAATTACTTTATCACATGGTGAAAACACAGGTATCAATAAAATAGGACCATTATACAGTGCCTTGGAAATAGCAGAGTCACAATTCACACGGTGCACGCCAACAGGCCCGTCACCTAGAATGTGCGTCACCTCAACACCAATCACATAGCACATAATTTGGGGTTTCATACTCTCAGCACTAAGTTTCGAAGAGTTACTTACCTCGAACAAGCCAATTCCAATACCGAGCAAGCCAAGCAATGCTCCGAAAATGCCATCTCGCGCGTATCGACCTCCGAACGGCTCAAAACTAACCAAAAGCAACTCAAATACATCAAATAAAGCCCAAGGAAACAATTCCAAATGATAAAGATTAAACCATAATCAAGATCCAAAACCGGCCAAAAAATCACACCCGGGCCCACGCCTCGGTACCCGATAAAACTCATAAAATCCGACAACCCATTCAATTACGAGTCCAACCATACTAGTTTCACTCAAATCTGACTTCGGATCGATATTCAAATCCCAAAAATTTATTTTATGAAATTTCTACAATCTTTCCCAAATTTCCATCCCAAAAATACTAATTGGATGATGAAAACAATGATATATTCATATATATTAACCAAATCCGAGTTAGATCACTTACCCCAATGTTTTTCTTTCAAAATCTCTCAAAATCGCCTCTCCCCAAGCTCCAATTCGTCAAAAATGGAAAATGGGGCAAAGCCCCCCTTTTTATAACTTAAGGTTTCTACCTAGTCTGCCCTTGGTCGCTGCCCTCGATCGATGCCCCCGATCGCTGCCCACGATCTTGACCTCGATTGGCCTCGTTCCTGACCTCGATTTTACCCTCGATTCTGCCCTCTCGATCCTGCCCTCGATCATGGCCTCGATCATGATAGATGAAGGAAACCAGAAAAATCACACTAGCAGATATCAGCCATCAACTAAAGTCAAAAAATGATCTGTTAACCACCCGAAACTCACCCGAGGCCCTCGGGACTTCAACCATACATACTAGCAAGTCCTAAAATATGATATAGACTCAATCGAAACCTCAAATCATATCAAACACCGCTAAAATCACGAATCACACCCCAATTCAAGCTTAATGAAACTAAGAACTTCCAACTTCTATATTCGATGCCGAAACCTAACAATTCAAGTCCGATTGACCTCAAATTTTTGCACAAAAGTCATAAATGACATAATGAAGCTATGAAAATTTTCAAAATTGAATTTCGACCCCAATATCAAAAGGTCAACTCCCTGGTCAAACTTCCAAACTTAATTTCCTATTTTTACCATTTCAAGCTTAATTCTATTGCGGACCTCCAAATCACAATCCGGACGTACTTTAAAGTCCAAAATCACCCAACGGAGTTGGCGGAACCATCAAAAATCCAATCCGAGGTCAAATACTAAAAAGTCAAACTTGGCCAAACTTTTCAAATTTACAGCTTCTAGCTGAGAATTATTCTTCCAAATCAATTCCGAATAACCTGAAAACCAAAACCGACAATTCACATAAGTCATGAAGCGATACTACTCAAGACTTCAAATAGCTAAACAGGATGAAAATGCTCAAAACGACCGGTAGGGTCGTTACAAGAGATCAGTACTATTTGCATATTCTATTTACATATTGAAAAATGTAAATATGTCTGCGTACACATTACCCTCCCCAGACCCCATTATGTGGGATTTTACTGGGTAGTTGTTGTTGTTGTTGTTATTTACATATTGAAAAATGTGATGCACTCTATTTTAAAAGTGGCACAATTTTTACATCCACGGGAGTACTATTTACATATTAACAAAAGATCAAGAGATTCTACGTAGTCATTACAAATGGTGATTCATCCTCCATTCTGTGATTGTCTCCTTCTTTACAATCTAGATAAAAATATTGACATCTGCAGAATTATGATGTCACGACCCAAAATCCACTAAGGGTCGTGATGGCGCCGGACACCGCTGTCAGGCAAGCCAACCATAAATACTTAATTAAATTTTCGTTTAAATAATTGTGAAAACTATGATTTTCCTTCAATTTGGCTAGTAAAAGATAATCTTTACAAAATAAATAAAAAGAATGTTCAGAAGTTAATACAGATACCCCATAATCATCTCAGAACCCGGTGTCACAAGTGCATGAGCAGTTTCTAGGAAATAATGTAATACAACAACTGTCCGGAATACAAATTGGACAGAAAAGAAAATACAGTACAATACTCTAAAGGAGACTCTGCTGGCTGCGGGTCGTCTCAAGAGGTGCAACTCACCTAAGTCTTCACATCAACCATGCCGCTGCGCCCAACTAGGCCACTAGACATACATGTGCCCGTGCAATAAAAATGCACAGCAACTGTAGTATGAGTACAAAAATAACGTGTACCCAGTAAGTATCCCGTCTAACCTCGAAGAAGTAGAGACGAAAGGTCGACTTTGACACTTATTAGTGGTCCAATAATAATATATTAATAATGCGAATAATCATGAATTTATTAGAAACGGCAGTAAACTCAAGTAAGTCAAGAAACAAGTAAACATTCCTTTTTATATTTAGAAGTCTCCAAATTCATAATCCATTACTTATCAATTTATCTCATACCAGGGAGGCAATATCAATTTGTAAATCTCAAGCAAGCATTACAAGCATGCGCAAATCATGCCGAGGTCGTACGGCCCGATCCAATAAATATTTAAACCGTGCACTGCCAGAGGGTCGAATGGCGCGAACCATAGATGCATCTATTACCCCGTTCATGAATCATACGTGCGACGCGGTCAAATATAAATAATAGAGTTATCCCGCTCGCGAATCATACGTGCGACGCAGGTACTCATAGATACGCACATTCAAACAGTCAATTATGAATTCATCAAAAAACATTTATCCAAGGAAAAGTCAATTCTCTTTTAACGATTTAAGAAAATGAGGTTTAATCCTTTTTAGAAATTCTTTTACTAATTCGATATGATTTAGGCAATTTCAGTTGTCAATAAGATTACAAATATTTCAGGTATAACATGCTTTTGGGTCCTAGACTACCTGGACTTAAACATAATAGTAGCTACGCACGGACTCTCGTCACCTCGTGCGTACGTAGCCCCCACAAATAGGAGCACATAACCAATTAGTTCACCTATGGGGTTAGAAAGGAGACTTACCTCGCTCTGAAGTCCAATAACCGGCTTCCAAGCCCCTTCTGACGACTCAAAGCGATACCCCAACGCTCCAAAACTAGCCAAATAACGGGCAAACCAATGAAAATACACCCTAATACTCATAACAATTCAATTTATATAAAATCCCAACTCTGATCGAAAAGTTGACGAAATCCCCCTCGGGCCCACGTGCCCGGATTCCAAAAAATTTCGAAGATAAAGTTTACCCCCAACCTCACGAACTCAAATATATAATTGGCTCTCAATTCCATGTCCAAAATCGTGGTCAAAATCCAAGAATACTAGTTCCCTAGGTTTTCTTCAAAAACCCAAAATTTAACTAATTTACATGATTTTCCATGTTAAAATCTAGATATAATCCAAGTAATTAACTTGCAATAGGTGGGAATCACTTACCTTGACATGGATGATGAAAATGGAGCTCCAAAATCGCTCCTAGGTCGGCTCCCATGAAGGAAATGAGATGAAATGAGCCAAACCCATTTCTTTACACTTATACACTACCCAGACGACTTCTTCGCGTTCGAGAGACACCCATCGCGTTCGCGAAGAAGAAAATTCCCAAAAACCATTTTCCAAACTCTTCTCAGACAGCCTCTAGTATAATGACCATAACTTTTTGTACAAAACTCCAAATGACTAATGGTTTAATATTTTGAAAACTATACACCAAGATCTACAGCTTTCATGTTTTGGTCATCTCTCAATTCCTTATAGATTCTGAGATATAAGCTGCCAAAGTTAGCCCTGTGCAATACAAATTTCTTCTTCACCTTCCCGGACAGCCTGTAGTGTACCAGCTATAACTTTTTGTACACAAATCCAAATGTTAAATGGTTTACCTTCCTGAAAACTAGACACAAATAGCTACAACTTTCATTTTTTGATCATCTCCAAATTCCTTATAGATTGCGATATATGAGCCTCCGAAGTCAGACCTATGCAACAGGGATTTCCTTCTTCGCGAACGCGAGGATATCTCCGCGAACGCGAAGAACAGAGTCTCTGAAGCCAAATCCTTCTTCGCGGACGCGAGGAGATCCTCGCGAACGTGAAGAACAACACCAGGCACCAGCATCAGCAATTGCAAAACAGCCCGAAATGATCCGAAACCACCCTGAAACACACCCGAGGCCCCCGGGGCCCCGTCCAATCACACAAACAAGTCCCATAACATAACACGGACCTGCTCGAGACCTCAAATCAGATCAAGCAACAGCAAAATCATGAAGCGCACCCCAATTCACGCTTAATGAACTTTAGAACTTCAAACTTCTACATTCGATATCGAAACTTATCAAAACGTCCGATTGATCTCAAGTTTTGCACACAAGTCACATTCGACATTACAGACCTACTCCAACTTCCAGAATTGGATTCTGACCCCGATATAAAATAGTCCACTTCCGGTCAAACTCCTCAAAAACCTTCAAATTTTTATCTTTAGCCAAATGACTCCAAAATGACCCACGGACCTCCGAATTCACTTCTGATCGCGCTCCCAACACCAGAATCACCATACGGAGCTATTCCCAGACTCAAAATCCCAAACAGACATTGATAACACCGAAATGCACTTCAACCCAAACTTATGAAATTCTTCCAAAAATGCTAACTTCCACAATATGTGCCGAAACGTTTCTGGGTCTTCCAAAACCTGATCCGGACATACGCCCAAGTCCGAAATCATCATACGAACCTGCTGGAACCTTCGAATCCCGATTCCCAGGTCGTTTACTCAAAAATTCAATATTAGTCAATTCTTTCAACTTAAAGCTTCCAAAATGAGAATTCTCTTTCCAAATCAACACCGAACTTCCTGAAATTCAATTCCTACCATGCGTACAAGTCATAATACCTGAAGTGAAGTTGCTCATGGTCTCAAACTGCTGAACGACGTGCTAGAGCTCAAAACGATCGGTCGGGTCGTTACATATGAAGAAAAAAAAGATCAAGCTTCAAAACCCGTATAATATAATGTACTAATTAATATGACAATATTATTGCCAACCTATACTTTTAAATCATGTTGTTCAGTCTAGAAATGATATCTAACTACCTGAGAAATTAGGCATTAACCACAAAAATAATGTTTGTAGGTACATTAGTCACTAAAGACGGATTGCTGTGAAAATTATTAAATTTTTCATGGCTTTTCTAGAGTTGTTTGTAGAAGATTCTATTTGGCTTTCACAATTGTTGGAGGTCTCCATGTTGTGAAAGAAATTGAATAATTTAGGAATTTAACATAACTACGATAGATCATTGTAAGTTTTATTGGTAATTACCATACCTTTTTTCAAGGCAGCTTCCTTTTTACCATATATGGATGTAACTATGCCTATTAACACAGGAAGTTAATTTGTTGAAAAGAAAATTTTAATAAACAAAAAATTCATGATTTAGTTCCAATAATATCTCCACTAAACTTAAGTGAAAGAAAAAGCTGTCAAATTGTTAAGTTGTCATGATATTATCCTTATCTCAATGTTCTTCTTAGGCAAAATTTCAGAATTATCTTGACACCCTCTATCCTAATTGGCCTATTTGTAATTTCAACTTCATAATATAAAAGTTGTCGACCTTCTACAATTTTCAAAATTTTAACTCTAACAGAAGAAAAGAAGATAAAGAATAATTATATACCAATCCTAACTACTTTTAATAAAACATAATTACACCTCTTGTTACCAAACAAATGCTTCTCTGTTTCAAATGTACCATCAGTCGAAATTATTACACAAGAAAATTAAGAAGAGTTAATTTTATTAAAATTGGAGGTTGTAACTGTTGGCTAAACTAGCCCAAGTACACTCTTAATATGGTGTGATATTGTCCGCTTTGGGCCAAGCCCGCACGGTTTTTTCCAAAAGGCCTCACACCATTAAGAGATCTCTACACCTTATATGTAGACTCCCAATCTTTTCAGCTACCAATGTGGGACTTTGTTCGCACACCCAACAATCTCCCCCTCGAACTAAGTTCCACGTGGTCCACTACCACGATCCACGGGTCAATTTTCGAGATTCACTGTGTGGCACCCACATTGTTAGAGTATTATGACAACCGAAGCCCGCAACTAGCTTCTTCTTGTGTGTGCACCGCCCTGCACCATCACTCCGCCATCTCCATACTCGTTCCGCTGAACCTGGGCTCTGATACCAGTTGTTGGGCTAAACTAACCCAAGTACACTCTTAATATGGTGTGATATTGTTCGCTTTGGGCCAAGCCCGCACGGTTTTTCCCAAAAGGCCTCACACCATTAAGAGATCTCTACACCTTATATGTAGACTCCCAATATTTTCAGCTACCAATGTGAGACTTTGTTCGCACACCCAACAGTAACTATCTCATGTAAACAACGAATAAAGACATTATGTGTGTTAAAGTTAGGATGCCACTTATGTGGGTCCTAATTTTAACACAACACTCTTTTCACTGCCTGACATGAGTATTTATCATTTTTACCCTTAAATATTAGTATAACTTCATGCTTAATGTGGGTTTTAATTTTATCGAAAATTTAATAAAATTTACTTTTTTTGAAAATAAATCTTTCATTGAGAAGGAGCAATTTTCGAAGAACATGGAATATTAATGGAATACAAAAAGTGGCTTGGAAGAATCAATGCGTTTAGATTGACTTTTTGATTGAGGTAAAATAATAATTTTACCCTTGGCTAAAATTACAGTTATGCCATTGGTCTACCACAATTGGCATATATATACACTTTTTCGGCTACTAAATATAAATAGTTTCTAGCGCGGGCTAAAAGTATAAGAAGCCCTTATTTATTTCAAACCCAATCGAAAACATGGGCAGCTAGGTTCGATTCCTCTTATATAACTGCGAAACGAAAAATTTTACTTTGTGTCTCACAGCTTTGTGATCCCAAAATTTTATAGACCCAAACGTGTAAGATATGGGTCCACAAATGTGTGAATAAAAAGAAGCCCCACTCAACTAATATCAGTTGTGTGAAGCACACCATAAAATCACTCATGGAAAATTATGCCAGATGGACCTTTTTAGAACCATCATTTATATATTTTAATCCCATTAACTTTTCTTTTTGATAAAATAGCTCTACGCCAGTACTTTAAAGAGTTACTATCCTAAAATCCCCCTAAACTATTATGTTTTTGTCAGTTTCCTACTTAATCTATTCGGTGTCCCTGAAATCCCCCTGAACTATATCTCTTTAGTTATTAAAATCCCCCTCGTTATTTGTTTGGAAAAATGTGTGAAATAACTCGTTTAAAGGCGCGTGGAAGATGAAATTATCCATAAAATGGCCCCACCTGGCCTACTTCTAACGGCTAATTAGTGTTAAGATATTCAATTTCTTTTTCCTTTCTATTTTCTTTTTATTCCAGATTTTTTTCTTTATTTTTACCCACTTTTTTTATTTTTCTTACCTTTCTTCTTCCTTTCTCCTTATGGGTTCCATTTGAAACTTTTCTCTTCTCTTATTTCTTCTGAAATTACCTTTCTTTTTCATTTTTTCTTTATATATTTCTCTATAACTTCTCTTTCTTGTCAAACCCTAGCTTTTTTAAATCCCAAATCTCTGGCTAAACCAAAAACTACCATAAAATCAAAGGTTAGTGTGAAAAAAACTACAGTGAAATTAAAGGTTAATGGTGAAAATCCAGATTGATAGAAGGGGTAACCATTGTTGGAGGAGATGGAAGAACAAAGGCTTTTACCCATTTTCTATTTTTGATTATTAGTTCAAATCATTAAGTAAAATAATAATCAATTTATGCTTAACTAAGTAGCCATGTGTTGTAAACTCATAGTTTAAAGTTAATTGGGGACACCGGATAGTTTTGGGGACACCGGATAGTTTAAGTAGGAAACTGACAAAAACATGATAGTTTAGGATGGTTTTAGGGTATTAACTCTACTTTAAAGTACGCTGCCTAAATTTTAAAGCACACTGCTAGAATTTTCTATGATGGCAGCGTACTTCAAAATTGCGGGAGCTTTAAAATTCTGGCTGCGTACTTTAAAATTGTGGCAGCGTGCTTCAAAATTCTGACATCATACTTTAAAATTATAGCAATGTGCTTCAAAATTCAAGCAGTGTGATTTAGTGGGCGTTTGGACACAAGAATTGTAAAATTTCGGAAAAAAAGTGATTTTTTTTTCAAGCGAAAATGATATTTGAAAATTAGAGTCGTGTTTGGACATAAATATAATTTTGAATTATTTTTGAATTTTCTGAGTTCTGAGTGTGAATTTTGAAAATAACTTTTTGGAATTTTTTAAATTTTCAAAAATACCGATATTCATCTTTAAGTGAAAATTAAAAAATTATGGCCAAACCCGATTTCGAGGAAAAAAAAAAAATTAGGAAAAAGGTGAATTTTTTTATGGCCAAACGGGCTCTTAATATTCTGATGCTGAGCATAATGTGCAAAAAGAAAAGGGGGGGGGGGGGAGGGGTTGGCATTGTATAACAACTTAGTTCAATAATTGATCAGAAAATGGCCTATCTTTTAGCATTTGGCACGCGTAGCCTAAATTTAACATTTAGTAATTTTCTCTCTCTTCTAATGGTCCAACCATCACCCTAAAAATAGGCTTTCATTTCCTTTTTGTTAGAATTCGAAAATCTTTCAAGATTTTCTTCCAAATCTCTACAATCTTTTTCATAGGTTTTTAAATTATTTCTCACAAGCATTAAAAATATTAAAAATTATAAATATAGTTTGTATATCATAGTATATATCCAAGTGTATAACACAAAAATAATTATATTTTTTGTATATCATACTATATAACATGTTAAATAACATGTATACCAACATATACATCGCAACTTTATTTTTTCTTCTTTGTGAATATCAAAATGTATATTAATTTTTTTCCTTCGGTAGTTGTCGATAATTTATTATTATCTTTATATTCAAGTGTATAACACAAAATTAATTATATTATTTGTGTATCACATTGTACAATATAATAAAACGTGTATAGCAAAATGTATATCACATATTTATTATCCTTCTTTGTATATATTAAAAATGTATATCAAAATTTGCTTTCCTTCCTGTATATAAACAGTGATAATATTTTTTTCTTACGAACACACACACACACACACAAACACACACACACACACACACACACACACACACACACACACACACACACACACATATATAATAATATATATATATATATATATATATATATTATATATATATATATATATATATCCACTCCTTTGTACTTGATGGGTAATACTGAGTAAACCAATCGTAGAGCCAATCACCATTTTAATCTCATTTGGAATCCAATCCCATAAAACACAGCGAACCAAGAAGGGGGGAGAGTAGGGGAGCAGCGAACGAAAGGGGGGGAAAGCAACGAACAAGGGAAGGGAGTGAGGGATGGCCGAAATAAAATAGTCCACTCCGGTCAAAAATCCTCAAAAACCTTCAAAATTTTTAATCGTTACAAATTGACTCCAAAATGACCACGGACCTCCGAATTCACTTACTGAATCGCGCTCCCAACACAGAATCACCACTACGGAAGCTATCCAGATCAAATCCAGAACAGACATTGATAAACCGAAATGCACTTCAACCCAAATTTATGCAAATTCTTCAAAAATGCTAACTTCCACAATTTTATTGTGCCGACACGTCTTCGGGCTTCCAAAACCTGATCCGACATACGCCCAGTCCCGAAATCATCATTACCGAAACTGCTGGAACCTATCGAATCCCGATTCCCAGGTCCTCGTTTACTCAAAAATTCAATATTAGTCAATTCTTTCAACTTAAAGCTTCCCAAAAGAGAAATTCTCTTATCCAAACAAACACCGAACTTCCTGGAATTCAATTCCTACCATGCTACAAGTCATAATACCTGAAGGCTGAAGTTTGCTCGATGGGTCTCAAACTGCACGCGAACGACGTGGCTACGAGCCTCAAAAACGATCGGTCGGGTCGTTACATATGAAGAAAAAAAAAGATCAAGCTTCAAAACCCGTATAATTATAATGTTACTAATTAATATGACAATATTATTGCCAACCTATACTTTTTAAATCATGTTGTTCAGTCTAGAAATGATATCTAACTACCTGAGAAAAATAGGCAATTAACACAAAAATAATGTTTGTAGGTACATTAGTCACTAAAGACGGATGCTGTGAAAATTATTTAAATTTTCATGCTTTTCTAGAGTTGTTTGTAGAAGATTCTATTTGGCTTTCACAATTGTGGAGGTCTCCATGTTGTGAAAGAAATTGAATAATTTAGGAATTTAACATAAAACTACGATAGATCATTGTAAGTTTTATTTGGTAATTACCAATACCCTTTTTTCAAGGCAGCTTCCTTTTTACCCATATATGGATGTAACTATGCCTATATACACAAGGAAGTTAATTTTTGAAAAGAAAATTTTAATAAACAAAAAAATTCATGATTTGTTCCAATAATATCTCCACTAAACTTAAGTGAAAGAAAAAGCTGTCAAATGTTAAGTTGTATGATATTATCCTTATCTCAATGTTTCTTCTTAGGCAAATTTCAGAATTATCTGACACCCTCTATCCTAATTGGCCTATTTGTAATTATCAACTTCATATATTAAAAGTTGTCGACCTTTACAATTTTCAAAATTTTAACTCTAACAGAAGAAAGAAGATAAAGAATAATTATATACCAATCCTAACTACTTTTAATAAAACATAATTACACCTCTTGTTACCAAACAAATGCTTCTCTGTTTCAAAATGTACCATCAGTCGAAATTATTACACAAGAAAATTAAGAAGAGTTAATTTTATTAAAATTGGAGGTTTGTAACTGTTGGCTAAACTAGCCAAGTTACATCTTAATATGGTGTGATATTGTCCGTTTGGCCAAGCCCGCACGGTTTTTTCCAAAAGGCCTCACACCATTAAGAGATCTCTACACCTATATGTAGACTCCCAATCTTTTCAGCTACCAATGTGGGACTTTGTTCGCACACCCAACAATCTCCCCCTCGAACTAAGTTCCACGTGGTCCACTACACGATCCACGGACAGGTCATTTTCGAGATTCACTGTGGTGGCACCACATTGTTAGAGTATTATGACAACCGAAGCCCGAACTAGCCTTCTCTTGTGTGTGCACCGCCCTGCACCATCACTCCGCCATCTCCCATACTCGTTCCGCTGAACCTGGGCTCTGATACCAGTTGTTGGGCTTAAACTAACCCAAGTACACTCTTAATATGGTGTATAGTTGTTCGCTTTGGGCAAGCCCGCACGGTTTTTCCAAAAGGCCTCACACCATTAAGAGATCTCTACACCTTATATGAGACTCCAATATTTTCAGCTACCAATGTGAGACTTTGTTCGCACACCCAAAGTAACTATCTCATGTAAAAACGAATAAAGACATTATGTGTGTTAAAGTTAGGATGCCACTATGTGGTCCTAATTTTAACACAACACTTTTTCACTGCCTGACATGAGTATTTATCATTTTACCCTTAAATAATTAGTATAACTTCATGCTTAATGTGGGTTTTAATTTTATCGAAAATTTAATAAAATTTACTTTTTTTGAAAATAAATCTTTCATTGAGAAGGAGCAATTTCGAAGAACATGGAATATTAATGGAATACAAAAAGTGGCTTGGAAGAATAATGCGTTTAGATTGACTTTTGATTGAGAAAATAATAATTTTACCCTTGCTAAAATTACAGTTATGCATTGGTCTACCACAATTTGCATATAATATACACTTTTTCGGCTACTAAATATAAATAGTTTCTAGCGCGGCTAAAAGATAAGAAGCCCTTATATTTCAACCCAATCGAAACATGGGCAGCTAGTCGGATTCCTCTTATATAACTGCGAAACGAAAAATTTACTTTGTGCTCACAGCTTTGTGATCCCAAAATTTTATGACCCAAACGTGTAAGATATAGGGTCCACAAGATGTGGTGAATAAAAAGAAGCCCCACTCAACTAATATCGTTGTGTGAAGCACACCATAAAATCACTCATGGAAAATTATGCCAGATGGACCTTTTTTAGAACCATCAATTTATATATTTTAATCCCATTAACTTTTCTTTTTGATAAAATAGCTCTACCCAGTACTTTAAAGAGTTACATCCTAAAAATCCCCTAAACTATTATGTTTTTGTCAGTTTCCTACTTAATCTATTCGTGTCCCTGAAATCCCCCTGAACTATATCTCTTTAGTTATTAAAATCCCCCTCGTTATTTGTTTGGAAAAATGTGTGAAATAAACTCGTTAAAGCGCGGTGGAAATGAAATTATCCATAAAATGGCCCCACCTGGCCTACTTCTAACGGCTAATTAGTTTAAGATATTCAATTTCTTTTTTCCTTTCTATTTTCTTTTTATTCCAGATTTTTTTCTTTATTTTTACCCACTTTTTTATTTTACCTTTCTTCTTCCTTTCTCCTTATGGTTCCATTTGAAACTTTTCTCTTCTCTTATTTCTTCTGAAATTACCTTTCTTTTTCATTTTTTCTTTATATATTTCTCTATAACTTCTCTTCTTGTCAAAACCCTAGCTTTTTTAAATCCCAAATCTCTGGCTAAACCAAAAACTACCATAAAATCAAAGGTTAGTGTGAAAAAAAACTACAGTGAAATAAAGTTAATGGTGAAAATCCAGATTGATAGAAGGGGTAACCATTGTTGAGGAGATGAAGACAAAGGCTTTACCCATTTTCAATTTTTGATTATTAGTTCAAATCATTAAGTTAAATAATAATCAATTTATGCTTAAACTAAGGAGCATGTGTTGTAAACTCATAGTTTAAAGTTAATTGGGGACACCGGATAGTTTTGGGGACACCGGATAGTTTAAGTAGGAAACTGACAAAAACATGATAGTTTAGGATGGTTTTAGGGTATTAACTCTACTTTAAAGTACGCTGCCTAAATTTTAAAAGCACACTGCTAGAATTTTCTATGATGGCAGCGTACTTCAAAAATGCGGGAGCTTTAAAATTCTGGCTGCGTACTTTAAAATTGTGGCAGCGTGCTTCAAAATTCTGACATCATACTTTAAAATTATAGCAATGTGCTTCAAAATTCAAGCAGTGTGATTTAGTGGGCGTTTGGACACAAGAATTGTAAAATTTCGGAAAAAAAGTGATTTTTTTTCAAGCGAAAATGATATTTGAAAATTTAGAGTCGTGTTTGGACATAAATATAATTTTGAATTATTTTTGAATTTTCTGAGTTCTGAGTGTGAATTTTGAAAATAACTTTTTGGAATTTTTTAAATTTTCAAAAATACCGATATTCATCTTTAAGTGAAAATTAAAAAATTATGGCCAAACCCGATTTCGAGAAAAAGAAAAAAAAATTAGGAAAAAAGTGAATTTTTTTATGGCCAAACGGGCTCTTAATATTCTTGATCTGAGCATAATGTGCAAAAAGAAAAGGGGGGGGGGGAGGGGTTGGCATTGTATAACAACTTAGTTCAATAATTGATCAGAAAATGGCCTAATCTTTTAGCATTTGGCACGCGTAGCCTAAATTTTAACATTTAGTAATTTTCTCTCTCTTCTAATGGTCCAACCATCACCCTAAAAATAGGCTTTCATTTCCTTTTTGTTAGAATTCGAAAATCTTTCAAGATTTTTCTTCCAAATCTCTACAATCTTTTTCATAGGTTTTTAAATTATTTTCACAAGCATTAAAAAATATTAAAAATTATAAATATAGTTTGTATATCATAGTATATATCCAAGTGTATAACACAAAAATAATTATATTTTTGTATATCATACTAATATAACATGTTTAAAACATGTATACCAACATATACATCGCAACTTTATTTTTTCTTCTTTGTGAATATCAAAATGTATATTAATTTTTTCCTTCGGTAGTTGTCGTAATTTATTATTATCTTTATATTCAAGTGTATAACACAAAAATTAATTATATTATTTGTGTATCACATTGTACAATATAATAAAACGTGTATAGCAAAATGTATATCACATATTTATTATCCTTCTTTTATATATTAAAATGTATATCAAAATTTGCTTTCCTTCCTGTATATAACAGTGTATAAATATATTTCTTACGAACACACACACACACAAAAACACACACACACACACACACACACACACACACACACACACACCACACACACACATATATATATATATATATATAATTATAATAATATATATATATATATATATATATATATATTATATAATATATATATCCCACTCCTTGTACTATGGGTAATACTGAGTAAACAATCGATAGAGCCAATCACCATTTTATTCTCATTTGGAATCCAATCCCCATAAAAACACAGCGAACCAAGAAGGGGGAGAGTAGGGAGCAGCGAACGGAAAGGGGGAAAGCAACGAACAAGGGAAGGAGTGAGGGATGGGGAGGCAGCGAACAAAAAGAGGGGGG
>NW_017673451.1:72977-88826 GCF_001879085.1 Nicotiana attenuata
GGGGGGGGAGAGAGCAAATGGTGAGGAGAATAAATAATAAAATAGGGTTTTTAGGATTTGGTCATATAATGCCAATTATTTGGGTTAAAATATCATAGTATAGCCAGTTTTCACACTGGTCAATGAAAAATAGCCAACGTTTATCAAGTCAATGAAAAATAGCCACTATTTTGCTGCAACAGGGACTGGTCCAGTATAATATACGGGAGTTCTGGTGCATTTGTGTACGAACTCCAGCATATTATGCTGGACTGGTATACTTTGCTAACTCCTGTAAAATTTGCGGGAGACTGGAGCACCAGTGCTCCAAACTCCAGTATATTATACTGGAGAATTATACTTGCTGGAACTCCCGTAAAATTTGCGGGAGTTCCAGCATAATTATGCTTGAACTCCCGTAAAATTTGCGGGAGTTCCAGCATAGTTATCCTGGAACTCCCGTAAAATTTACGGGAGTTCAAGCATACTTATGCTGGAACCCCCGTAAAATTTGCGGGCTATTTTTCCGGATTTTGAACAGTGTTTTCGCTCAGATTTAAAGTGGCTAAATTTCGATGACTTTTGAAACTTGGCTATTTTTTAACGACCAGTAGTAAATCTGGCTATTTTTGAATTTCTCCCATTATTTGGGGCTGCCTTTGCCAAAACCTAGTATAAGGTTAAAAACTTGCTAATTCTTGTTATGTGTTGTCGTCGGGTGTCATTTTAAAAAAAAATAACGGGATCAAAATTTGAACAGTGGCATTAAATGATCTATTTGTGCAAATCTCCCTTCTGCAACCCATTCTAATTTCGGCCCATGTAAACGTCAGCCCAATATATTATTGGTCCAATTACAGATACAACCAAGTGAAAGAGAAAAAAAACAAATTTCGATTTGATGAAGACGACGATCTTCATGCTCTGAAATCGAAGCTTTTCAGGTGATCTACTTTTTGTTTTCTCTCATTTTTTCTGTGGTCTAAAAAATTCTGATGAATTTTAATAATTTATGTTTAGTCTTTTCAGTTCTCGCACTCAATACGGGTGACATGTGGCATTTCATGTGAGAATTCATATAGCGAATTCTAACTAAGTTTGGGTTGAGATTTGGTTGATTCATCAATTGATTTTTTCTTATTCATCAAAAATATTTCTTGTTTTTTTTTTAAAAAAAAAATCTTTGTATCCCTGTAGGATCATAACTTGTGAATCTTCTTATATGAGCTCTTTTGAGACGAATTACTTTTGGAATCTAATGTAAATTATGGAATTAATGTACCATAATTGCATCTTTTTAGTTAATTTAGCCTTTTATGGTGGAAAGTTGTTATTTTTAGGATTCAATTCATGTGTAAAGGTCTTTGTTATATGATCATTGTTGGAGGTTTAGGAATAACCTTAAATTAGGGGAAGAACAAAGATTTGTCTGTGATTTTTTTTTTTGTGGGGTGGGTGGGGTGGGGTGGGGGGGGGGGTGGGGGGAGAAGATGTATAGGGAAGCTTTTGGAAGTTTTTACTTTTTAGGCGCTTTTGTTTTTTCTTTTAGTTTCTGAAAAGTAATTCTTAGAAATATTCCAATACTGGTTGTCAAAAAAACAGTACTATATAACCAGCTGTTTCCACTGGAGCTTGCGTCGAATTGAACTGCTTGAACTTGCTGAAAATCAGATTAAGTAAGATGGCTATAGTTTTTTTCTATCAACTAATCCAACTAAAGGTGTTCTTCGGGTCGCTTGTGTAATTGATGAGCAGTTTTATCTTTTCCCGTGGTTTTTTTTCCAGTTAGTTTATAATTCATGCACAACACCACAAGAACTTGTGATTTTTTTGTGTCGTTTTAGTGTTCTTGTTTTACAAAAAAAATGGCATCATATAGGTTGCTCAGCCGAAGATTGGTAAATTTTATGTTGAAATGGATTGTAAATGTAATGCTACTTAGGATGGACTTGCTTAGTTGTCTGAAGGATATACCGTACTCTTTGAATGGATGAGATTGTGTCCCTTTTGAGTTGGTTTTAGTGTATGCTACTTCGATACTTAGTGTTGTTCAACCATCTCTATGTAATAGAGTGGAGAGGCTCCTCGACTGCAGTAGGCATATTCCAAAGATTAGATTCACTTCACCTCAGCTTAAGCCGGTCTGAGTTTATGCTCTCCAAATGGTCTAGTTTATCACCATTACAGTTTCGTTTTTTAGCCCTTTCAACAGAGTAATTTCACTAGTGACTAGGGAGTTAAAATTTAACTCGTGTATTTTTGGGAAAATTGTAGTCTAGTTGACATTTGGCTGGAGTTGTGATTATCTTCTTAGATAAGTACTTACCGTAATTTCCGACTTGATCGACTTAAGCATTTTAAATATTTTGATGCTCCTGCGCTATCTGCTCTCAAGGAGACATACCTTATCTTTTTAAGGAAACATGGGCCCTCGCGAAACTCAGTTCTCATTGACAATTGAAATGCTAAGGGTCAGTTTTATTTTGTGATGCTTCACCTGGAGTCCTTTTGAAGTAAACTATAAAGTTTATTAATTCAAGAATTTATACCTTACTGTGACGGGGCATCTATTATATTCACTGTTTGGATGAACCTTAATTAGATCACACAACTAATTTTTAGTTAATCTGATCTGTTTAGGATGAGGTTGTTCAAGCTTGCTTTAGTTTTCTTTTTGTACTTCAGCTATTTGGTTTAGTGGAAGTTTAGGTAATCTGGGCATGAAATTACCAAAAATAACTGATGGTGTTTCCATTATAATATACTTTATTAATACATACTATATCATGGCTCCTTCCCTGATTTTTCCTTCTAATATGAGGCTACTAACATCTACTTAATATTTTCCAGATATTAAGATATAGCAGCCTTACGATTAGACCGCCATACTCTTTTCATGCATGGAGATAAATATACCTACTGTAATTTTTATTTATTTATTTCTTTCATTATTGTGTTGCAACCTTTTTCTTTATCAGTAAATGAAGCGGGTAATATTAGAAATTGTTCTCGGACTCGTGATTTCGGAATTTTTTTTCTATCAGACCTGCTATTAATAATATCTAATAAACTTACAAATTTTTAATATCTTTTGAGGATTTATATAGATGGAGGCTTCACTCTGTATTTATAGTTGGAAGATCCTGAATGTTTTGGTCTGACCAGATTGACGTGTCCTGTAAGTTATGCTGAGTCTTGTTAATATTCAATTGGTCAAATGAAAATCTATAAAGACAATGTTATTTAATCTTTTGATAAATCATTTATTGACAAATACATAACCTGGGGCGGAGGCTGTGTGTTGTAGTTTACACCATCATCACGGACATCTTCACAGGGTGAAGTTTTTGTCATTTTGGGGTCAGGTTATTGCTAATAAACAGGAGTACATTGAGAGAACTGCTCATGTAGCTTTTGGTTGCTTGGCAAGACATATTGATAGATTGGGTAGATATGAAAGAAATGCTATCATTCACAAGGCATTTTGCCAGGTTAATGCTCACATGTTGGAAAACATGGGCTAAGGTCAACATATATAGTGGATAAGTAGCATATCTTCTCCTTTTTCTTCCTCATTTTCTTCTTCCTCGTGATGCACTGGACCTGGAAAGACACGGTTTAAGCTCAACCCATGTTGAAGTGAAACTTTATAGTCTTTTAAATAATTGAATGTTGTTAAAACTATGCTCTTGAGAAAGAGAGGAGACGTCCCTTTTGTTCGCCTATAATGGAGCACTATTTGGTCACCAATGTGACATCGTTCCAGACTGTGTTCCACCCATTCTTTTTCAGTTTCTCTCTGTTCCTTTTAGTCTCTTGAACCTTGTATGCGTAAACCTGTGGCTAAGGCAAAACTTTGCGTTAACCCTCTTCTTGTTAGGTATGTAAGTTCTTATTAAAATGTTCTCTTTTACAGACAGCACAAGTAGTAGTGGTTCAATGGAGTTAGCGGACAGAGCTGTTGGGCTGCTTTTGACATTGACTAGTTTGTCCATTTTCACATATTATACCTTCTGGGTCATCATTCTGGTAAATCGATAATCTCTTCCTTCTAAATACGTTATGAACCAAGTTTGGTATTAAGTGGGGGAACTGATATACACTTTTATTCCTATTTCAGCCTTTAGTTGATAGCGATCATTTCGTGCACAAGTATTTTCTACCGCAAGAATATGCAATTCTCATACCTGTATATGCTGGAGTGGCACTCATCTGCTTATTGAGCGTGTTTATTGGATATGTTATGCTCAAATCCATGAAGAAGAAGGCATGATATGGCCATGTCAAATCCATTTTTGTTCTATACTAATTTCATGATTACTGATAATCTCTTGTGTTTTTAACTCTTCTCATTTTGAGCAGCCAGTGTCATAGATCACATAGATGTCTCTCTATTCTTGAGTTCACTATAACCTCTAGATATGTTTTTTAGTTATACAGACATTAAACAAAACATGGTCACTTTTGTTTCAATCGGTGTAATTATTCACGTCTCTGCCAAAAAAACACTAGTGATTTCTTCTTATCTGCCTAAGCTTTGGTGGTCAGAATTGTGCTGGTAGAAAATAACAGGTATCCATTGGAATAGTCAAGGTGCGCGCAAGCTGGTTCAAACATTGCTGTCATTTTGTGCCAAACTATGGAAATGATGCAAGGAGAGAAAGTTTACCCCTTATGAGGAAATACTTCGCACATCTTATAATGAGGATCGCATTGACGATAGAACATGCAATAAAGAAAAATACACTAGTGAAGACACTATTTTTCTTTATTGTTCATCAGATGCAATTAGTAATATGATTTTGCAATTAAACAAAAAATTTGACGTCAAGAGAAGGAAGAGTGACATAAGTTTTACAAATGGCTGGATCTAAATACCACCAGAACTTCAAAATAACATCATATTAGATTCAAATGTTGTTCATTTCCAATTTTTGGTTCCTTCCTCTGTGAGTAATGCCTACACAAATGGCATCTTATACATAAAAATGTGGGATGTATCTCCCTTTACAAATAATATGTTGTATACTCTACCTCCATATATCATTACAGTATAGAGAGATGTGTACCATACCTTACCCCTTACCTTGTCAAGGTAGAGGCTGTTTCCGATAGACTATATCACTATACATTATAGAGAGATCAAACCTTGCTACTGGTCTATAAGAGACTATATCACTATACATTATAGAGAGATCAAACCTTGCTACTGGTCTATAAGAGAACTCTCTTCCTTAACAAGAACAAATAGCCCACCATCTCCTCTTGAGATCCGAAGATCCTTGTCTAGGTATGTTGTAATGAGCCAAGACTTTGTCCTCTCACCTGGAATCGGAACTTTTAGAGGAGGCAGACCAGAAATAGCTCGGGCTATACCTGCCACAGCATTTTCCATAGGACCAAATGATTGTTGTAGAGGCGACAAACTTATTTTTTGGCCAAAGATATCAACGTTTTCTGGCAGATTTATTTTTGACTTAACCTCTGGAGGATTAACTGTCCCTTCTTTGAATTCAACCTGAAACAGAGAGACTATTTTAGTCAATAATGGCACAAGCTGGAAATAATCTACAAATTATGGATGTTTACAAGATAATCTATGCTTTGTTTGCCAAAGAGACACATCACCACAACAAATATTCTCATGTGTCTGTTTGTAAGTCCCACTTGTGGGAAACTACTAGGTTTGTTGTTGTTGTTGTCGTCGTCTGTAGTAAGCAACTTGCTCAGTTTCTCTCTTCGAATAAGATACTACAAAGACAGTCCATTGCAGTCCAAAAGGTTACCTGTATCCTTGACGGGCTTCGAACTTCAAAGGCAGCATTTGCACTGAAAGAAGAGGTGGCAAAAGGGCTTGATAATGTAGTTGAGTTCTCTATGGTAAGGTTGCTTGTACTAATCGCTTGGCTAATCTTTTCTACCTTCAACAAAGGAATGATGCCCACAGCTAGAAGAGGTAACAGCTCAGAAAATGCCGTAAACCTGACACATCAGGAAGCAACATAAGGATGAGTTCGTGCACAGTAGTATGCCGCTGGTTATCTACCTCAATCCAGTTTGTACTTATAAGAATCCTCTTACCCTTTCCAGTAAGAAAAGTTTACATTTGCAACCAATACCAGTAACACAACATACTTGAGCATATGCTATCATGGGAATTAAGAGAAATTGCAGTTAACATATTACCAAGACATGGTGACCTCTCATGATGAATCTAGATGTTAAAAAAAACGCGCAATTCAAGCTGTCTTATCGTATAATCTTATGCGGTCAACAGACATGGCTAGCATGTTCACTCAAAATACCAAAACTAGAGCTACTTTCACCAAAACAAAGAAAGAAGTTTGAAGAAAACGAAAGAATCTTAATGCACGGCGGCATCAGTTTATCAGCTGTAATCTCATATAGCTTCGCAAGTACATAAACAAATCAATCAACTATCCCTTGCAACAACAACAACAACTATACCTCAATCGAAACAAGTTGGGATCAACTATATGAATTATTAACCATAATTCTCATCTCAAGCCAACTTTATGCAGACAACAGTAGTAACAACTACTATGTCTCAACCCCAAAAAAGTTGGGTTGTTGTATATGAATCTCCATTGATCACGTTACTCCATTTAAATCATCTCATGTCAATATTATGCATAACCACATTATGCCGAATAAAAAAAAAGAGTATTAGAAGTTCTCTATACTTTGCACTACTACCAAATTCTCCAAAATGGCTAAAATATTCCTAGAAGATATAGCACCTAAAAAACATATCAATTCCTAGAAGAAATAGCACCTAAAAAACATATCAACAACAACAACACACCTACTATATTTCACATGTAAGGTTTAGGGAGGGTAATGTATACGCAAACCTTACCCCTACCTTGTGCAAGTAGAGAAGTTGTTTCCAAGAACACATAACATGACTAAAATATATTCCCAACTACTAATTAGTATCGTCTATATAAATCTTTTTATTCCAATCAACTACCACTTGATCCCAAATTAGTTGGGACAACAATATGATCAATCACTTAGAGCTTGTTTGGATTGTTGTTACCTGTCGTTTCATAATGTATTGTATTGTACTGTATTATTTGATGAATACGATATTTGGATAGATTGTATTGTTTGACGTCGTTTCAAGATGTCACGCACTAACAATATGAAGAATAAACTTGTAACATTTCTAAGAAAAAATAGGATACGAGTAGAATTAGTATATAAAAAATAGGGTAAATGATAAAATATAATTATTTAATTATAAGGAAGGGCAAGATGATAGGAAAAAACAAGGAAACGATGCCACCACACCAAGTCCGGCGTTCCATAAATTGACACCTTTCGTCGTTATATAATGATGGATTTAACGATATGATATAATAAAATTTAAGTAATACTCAGAACAAATATTGTATTTAAAGTAACAATACGATACAATACAATAGTTAACAACCATCCAACAAGCTGTTAGTGAGAAGTTTTATTGTGTATCTCACACAACTTACATTAGTTGTGTGAGGCTCCTTTTTGTGTCACAAATTTGTGGACCCCAATCTTACACTTCTGGGTCCACAAAACTGTGAGACAAAAAAGAGCCTCACACAACTAGTGTCAGTTGTATGAGACACAAAATAAAACTTTCCGCTGTTAGTCCATTTGATTCACACACATTTCATACACCGCAAGCCAAACACACAAAGTTTAGAAAGAGAAATGAGAAAGAAGAACTCACACTAAAATCCAGTTCCCATCAAGCAATTCAGGTGATTCAACTGGGCTTGGAGTTGGATTTGCTGCCTCCAACTGAGAAACCAGCTCCAGAGCCTCGGCCCGAATATGCGATGAGGCCCTGAGCCCAAAATCCGTCCCATAAACCGTGTCCATTAAGCACCTTTTCAGCTCTGCAACCCTCTCATCTTCAACTTTCGGAGGATCCGAATCTGGTAATCGCGTTACGGGTCGGGGCTCCGGATCCGACACTGTTTTGTTATCAGAAACGCTCTCATTTTGAACTGGCTTAGCTCCGATCCATTCGTCTTCGTCTATAGGAGGATCCGAATCCGACACTGTCGGAGCGGGACAGGGCTCCGGATACGACTTCTCGCCCCACTCATCTTCAATTACTGGATTGTTGCTGCTCCCCACTAGTTCAGCTCCTCTGCCCCATTCGTCATCATTTATAGGAGGATCCGATTCTGGTAACTTCGTTACGGGTCGGGTATCCGGTTCCGACCTCTGTCCCCACTCGTCAACAAATGAGATTTGTTTATCATCAGAATTTCTGTCGTTTTGTTTGGGTTTACTGCCCGGAGATTTTGGTACAAAAAAATCTTGAGGATCATTAAATAATGAAAAGGATGAATGAACTGTAAATTTTCTAAATCTAAAGTTCGAGATTGAAGAATAAGGAAGAAATGAAGTAAGGTAGTAGGGTTTAATGGTGGGTTTAGTGTTGAAAATGAGAGATGGCGAGTGCAAAATGGACATTTTTTTTTCTACTTCCGGCAGCTGAAGCGTTAGTTACCGATGGAGTGCCCGGCTGACGCGGTGGTTGATGACGATGGTTTTTGCTCTTTTCAGCCGGTGGCGACAGGTGGAGATGCCGCCGGACACGACAGCTGACGACGGTTGTTTCTCTTTCTTCCAGGTGCTTATCCGTTGACTTATAGTTCTGCTTCAGAAAATTTTGTACGTTTATTTATTATTTAAATTTTATATTTACGATATTTATGTAGCTTAATGATATACACGGTATATAGCCTGTTTGGCCGGTATATAGCCTGTTTGGCTGAGCTTCTTTGAGGCAAAGTTTTTTTTTTTGGGGGGTCAAAAATGCCTTTTTCCTAAAATTAAAGTTTTGACCAAGCTTTTGAAAGAAAAAAATAGTAGTGCTTTTGAGGCATAAACAGTTTTCGAGAAGCAGAAAAAGTAGTTACTCTCCAAAAGTACTTTTAAGAAAAATACATTTAGAAATTTTTTTAAAAGCTTGGCCAAATACTAATTTCTACTCAAAAGTACTTTTCAAATTAATTAGCCAAACACAAACTGTTTCTCACAAAGAGTACTTTTTTGAAAAGCGTTTCTGTAAAAAGTACTTCTCAAAATAAGTTGATTTTGGAAGCTTGGCCAAACAGGCTAATATGAGATGTGCATACTACTAGGAGAGATTAATCTGCCGGAATTATACAAAAAAAGGAGAAAAGTTTGGGATAGTAGGTTACAAGTTCTCGTAGACTCTTACTATAGTTATATTCAGTCTATACGATACTTAGATTATAGAGACAAAGATAAATGTATAAGGGATTGCGACGATTCAGGCTATTTTATTAGATTAGAAAGGTTCAAGAAACAATTAGGTAAATGGAAAGATTACATCCATACTTATTGTTTACACCTATGAAAGTATTTTTATGTAAAACAACGACAATTAATAAATCGATAATCTAAGCTTAATGTTATATATAGAGCCCGTTTGGATTAGCTTTGAAGTACCTGATAAGCATTAGGTGCTGAAAAGCACTTTTAAGTGCTGAAACTGATTTAATAAATAAGCAGTTACGTGTTTGGATATAAGTGCTGAAATTGATAATAAGTTGCTACAGTATTTGAGAAAAAAGTGTTGATAAGCTCTTTTTCTGTTAAAATGACTTAAATAACCATAGAATTGTTTACACTTATAAGAGCATAATTTCTTTAAAGTCTTAGATTCCAGATCGATTCAAATACAAAATATTTTATTTGTCATTTTATTTTAAATACAATTGTGCTTACATAAGAAAACTTTTATGATAAAAAAAATTATTTTATGATAAGCATATAATCATAAGTTAATAATTAATAAATTGACAATAGTTTCTAAGTAAAAAATAAACCTAAATAAATATTTGAAGAGAAACAAACACTGTCTTCATCACCACAACACTTAGAAAGCAATGGACCAAAAATTTGATATGTCCTCATTTATTACACACAGTTCAAAGATTAATACACAATCACATAGATACAAATATGCAAAAGGAATAGAGAATTTGCTTATCTTAAATAGTCAATGAGAATTGTAGACTTGAAGAGGCGGGGGGACAATACTTGAGGCAGTGAGTATCGATGTAAGAGTTTTGTTCTAAAATAGAATATTTTAAGGATAAAATAGTAAAAATCTTGGTCAAACTTAAAGTGTTTATAAGCTAAAAATTCATAAGCTGGGGGTGACCAGCTTATGGCTTTTAGCTTATTTTGACTTATAAGCACTTATAACTTTACCAAACGCGTAGATAAGTCGAAAAGTGCTTATAAGCTAGTTTGACCAGCTTATAAGCTTAGCCAAACACCCTCATAGTAGCAGAGCCATGATTTTCATTAAGGGGTGTCAAAATTTAAAGAAGTAACATACACAAGTCAAGGTGATTCGGTGCATAGTTGATAATAGGTGAATTTGACTATAATCACACCTTAAATAATCACCTTCTTGTGTAGTTTTAATGCTAAAAGTGATGACAAAATGCTCTTATTAGTGATTTTCATGATTTGTAGGTGATATATGTATAAAGAAGGCTAAGGAGCAGTTTTTGAGTCAAAAGTGATGAAAAAGTAGCCAATTGTGAAATTTCCCAAGTGACGTGTGCAAAAACAGGCCGAAGAATCAGAGAACTGGGTCCACCGCGGTTCCACCGCGACTGCGGCAGAACCGCGGTGGGAAGCAGCTTCTGAAGATTGGAGATTCCGCGAGGGTGTTTGGCTGCGGTTCTACCGCGACCGCGGCAGGCCCAGTAAACTTCAGGGACCAAAGTGTCAATTACGGAATTTTTAGACCTAAACCCTATTTAAAACATTAGACTTCGCCCAAGAGAGGCATGTATTGATTTTTTAGGTTTCTTAGCAAGGAAAACAATTGTGAGAAAGTACTCTAAACATCTTTCTTCTTTTCTTTTGATTTTATGATGAATTCAAGCTTAGTTTATTCTCCCATAGTCATGAGTAGCTAAATTCCTTGTCTAAGGCTTTGATGGAACCTATTGGGTGATGAACTTCTTGTTTATGTGAATACAAATTGCTAATTTAATCTTTATTTGTTCAACTTCGTGTTCGTTGTAGTTAATTGACAGGATCCTCAATTAGCTGTGCCTATTTAGTGTGCATAACTTGGAAAAGAGTGCATATTTAGGGTATTGTTGAACAACACCACTCCTAGATTATAAGAGGAATCTATAATTGCGGGTTTAAAGGCGGGATTAGACGAAGCCTTGGGTGCAATCTAAATTGAATTGTGCTAATTAAAGCAAGCTAGTGTATCTCGGGAGAGTGCAGTAGTAGATTACTGTGATTACTCGGGAGAGATTTGCGGTAAGATTAGTGTTCATGATTGATAGAGAGGTTGGGTAAATTTGTATGAGCATAAACAGAAGGGATTCCATCAATAGGGGAAATCATTGCCTTAGCTTTTTCTCATAATTGTTTACAACCCTTTTAATTTAGTTATAGCCTTTTAGTTACTTGCAAGCTAGTTATTAAAGAACACTCAACTGAGAATCTGAATATTTGAGAAGGTGGTTCTGAAGACTTAGTGGGTCTGAAGGTAGCAGTTGATAGGTTAACTCTCTGTGGACTCGACCCTAGGCGTAATACTCGGGTTATATTTGCAACATCCGCAGAGTCCTTTTTTAGAAGGCATAGTTGGGCGTGATCAAATTTTGGCGCCGTTGCCGGGGAGTTAACGGAATTATCAACTGCCATTGACAGAAATACAAAGATTCTTGTTGTAGTCAGTTTTCTCTCTACCAACTTTTTCATTGAAAATTTGACGGTTGTTGATCTGGGTGCACAGGTGCATGCCTAGAAATTCTACGAGGACTGGAGAACTGCTTGAAGGACTCTCAGACCCCGAGAAGATATTTCGGGCATTGAATCGTGCAAACAAAAGACTTCAACAATCACAACAAATACACCAACTCGAAATTGATATGGGCGACATAAACGACCCCAACGGGAACGTCAGGAATGAGCAATTGGCACCTCCTGTGCCTGAGGGTGCACTTTATGACTGGGCACAACCCACAACTGACAATCTAGCCACTGCCATTATTGTGCCTGCAATACAAGCTGAATCGTTCCAGATCACAAATAACATGCTACACTTGTTGCAGAACAAGGGCCTTTTCTCTGGGACACAAATAGAAGACCCTCAGCAACACTTAAAGAACTTCCTGTCTATTTGCAAAACTCAAAGGCAACCGAACGTGACTCCGGAAGCAATCAGATTATTATTGTTTCCATTCTCGGTGACAGGAGCTGCTCAGGTTTGGCTAAACTCGCTTCCCATAAACTCTATAGCAACGTGGGATGAGTTGGTCAAGCAATTTCACAACAAGTTCCATCCTCCCAACAAGACCGCTCAACAAATTGATGAGATTGTGAGCTTCAAACAGAAACCAATGGAGACACTACACGAGACATGGGGCAGGTTTAAAGGAATGTTGGTTATGTGTCCCCACCATGGTGTTCCAGAGCAGATGTTGGGACAACGGTTTTACATGGGATTGTCAGACAGCTTGAAGAATATAGTTGATGCCTCGGCTGGTGGGGCATTCTCGAGCAAGACTTGGAGAGAAGGTCAGAATTTGCTCGACAAGATGGCACAGAATTCGGGTTGGACATCTAGGAATGCACCTATCACTCCAGTGGTGCACTCAGTGCCTCTTGATCCTTCTAATACAATGGCTGAAAACATGGCGACTCTTTTGACGCAAATGAGCATCCTCACCAAAAAGGTGGAGGAATCAGGGCAGAAGCAACAGGTTCACATAGTAGACACTACCAACGGGGGCTTGTGCACATCTTGCATTAGCCAGCCAATTGGTAATCCATGGAATACAGAGCATGATCATCATCACCAGTACCCTGAAGATATGAACTATGTGGCTACTATGGGGGTCAGAGGCAAGGTAATCAGAATTGGGGTCAGCAGACTCAGCAGCAGTACAGGCCACCGCAGCCACAGTATAACGCCGAAAATATGGGAGGCATGAGACCCCCCAACAATATGGCACCATATCCTAGACCTCAAGGGTACAACAATCAGCAGCAAGGGTACCACCCACCTCAGCAACAGCAGGGTGGAAGACAGGAAGACGGGTTTGCAAGGCTTGAAGCAATGATGCAGCAGGTTATTGGATCCAATGCTAAAATAAATGAAAGGGTGGATGCACATGATGCAGCTATCAAGAATATTGAGGTACAAGTAGGCCAGATTTCAATGTCACTTAACAATCGTCCTCAAGGGACATCACCTACAGATACCCAAATCAACCCAAAAGATCAGGGCCCAAAGCAGCTGATGGCGGTGAGTCTACGGAATGGCAGGGACTTAGATATTGAGCAAGAGAGAGCTCGAGAAAACATACAAGCTGAGACACTAATTCCAGTGCCCATTGAGCTGGATGATTCTACGGGATTGATAGAGGTAACAGTTCAGCCTGCTCCTGAAGAAAAGAATATGCAGCACGAGACTGAGACAGTAGTTGAGCTAGTAATTGAGACAGTAGCGGAACCAATGGTTGAGACAGTAGCTGAGAAGGAGAAATCCCAAGTGATTGGGAAGAAAAGACCTCCTGCACCATTCCCGCAAAGGTTGGCCAAGCATCAAAAGGAGGAGCAGTATAAAAAGTTCCTAGAGATGCTCAAACAAATCCAGATAAACATTCCACTGATTGAAGCTCTAAAGGAGATGCCAGGATATGCTAAAATGATGAAGGACTTGATGTCTCGGAAGTTTGACTTTCAAGACTTGTCGACTGTGACCCTTACTCAGACATGTAGTGCAGTGGTATCTAGACCTGTTGCTGAAAAGCTATCTGATCCAGGTAGTTTTACAATTCCATGCACCATTGGGAACTATGCCTTTGCTAAGGCACTCTGTGATTTAGGGGCCAGCATTAATCTCATGCCCCTGGTCATTTATAAGAGGTTAGGCATTGGGAGAGCTCGACCTACTTCTATGTTATTGCAGCTGGCTGACAGGACTGTTAAGCGTCCATTTGGGATTCTTGATGATGTGCTTATTCAGGTGGGGAAATTCGTGTTCCCTGCAGATTTTGTAATCTTGGATTGCAAAGTGGATGAAGAAATTCCTATAATTCTAGGACGACCTTTCTTGGCCACGGGGAGAGCTTTGATTGATTGCGAGACTGGGGAGCTTAAGATGAGGCTCAATGATGAAGAAATTATATTCAATGTGCAGAAATCGATGAGGCGACCAAGTGAGTTCGCAAATTGTTCTCTTATTGATGCGGTGGATGTAATTGTAGAGTCTGATGATGAGGCGTTGACGGTTGAGGATCCCCTTGCTGCATGCTTGACAAATTTGGATGAAGTGAATGGTGAGGATTTGGCGGAATGGGTGTTGGCACTGGAAGGTAAAGGGTTCTGGGAGAGAAATCTGGAGTTTGAGCCTATTAAAAAAAAAACACTTGTAGAGGACTCTTCCTGATGACGGACTATGTGGACAGTACTCTTGAGGGAAGTAGTCCATGTAGAATTTTTTTTATTTTATTTTATTCTTTTAGGTAAGTGTAGTACCTCCCTCTTGGTTTTTCTTTTTGACCACGTTTCTTTTCCAAGGTTTTTTCTTGAACCGGGTTAGGTAGATTTTTCGTTTATAGTTTTTGGATTAAAGGGGTGAAGGTCAGAAATGTAACCCCAAATGTGCACCACTTGCCAAAGAAAAACGAACTAAGGTTGTAAGGTCTAAGCTTGTTGTGGACCCAATAATATATGCCTTAATTGTGCACATCTTGTCTGGCTTGAACACTCGTATGATTGTGTTGATGAACTGATTCGGAATGAGTTACATGCTAAGTGTGTGTGAGTTGTTACTTGGCATCCTTGCTTGCATATGATACCTAGAACTTGCCTTGTGTGTTTGCGAAGCGAAAATAGAAGTCGTTTGGTTTTAGAGATGATTGAGGCATTTTCTTTGTCAACCCTTTATACTGAGAATCCACCTGTGCATATAACATAGTTAACCCCTTTGAGCCTGAAGCCTGTTCTTTGATAACCCTATAATGAGCTACATTGCTATGTTTGAAATAAGCAATTTGTTCGAACCTTTACCTCCTAGAAGCACTGGAATAACTGAAGAATATACAAAAGACAAAGTGTGGGTGGGAGAGAATAGTAAAAGGGGGAATCAAGAATGAAGGTTCTGAGTTGTGAACTGCAGTATACAATAAAATCTGAAAAAAAAAAAGAAAAAAAAAAGAAGAAGCAGTGGTATCTAAAATAAAATGGGGGTCACAAGTGTAACAAAAGGTGGAATAAATATTGGGTTGAACATGAAGGTGAAATAAAAGGAAAGTGTGTATTAAAAGTGCTTAAGGAGGGTAGTCACTGAATCCAAATATATCCTTACCCGTCCCTTAGCCAACATTAAACCTATAAAGACCTCTTGATCTTTGACTGAATGGCTCGATTAGTAGAGTATTACACTAGGGGCAAGCTTATGTGTGTCTTGTGTGGCATGTGGAATGCTCTTTGCTGAGAGTGAGTGAATTCTTTCTATATATGGTTCCTTATTGTGAATTTTATGTGTGTGGAACTTCTCTCAGATTTTATTGATGTGAGGGCATGTGACTCAGGAAGAAAAAAGTGAGTCTTCACTTCTGTAGAGTTAGACTGAACACAAGTGTGTCTTGGCATGAGAGTTTGCATTTGAGATATGATTGTGCACTGCTTGGGCTCGATCATTGATAATAGCAGGTTGTGACATAAATTGGGGCAAGGCATTGAGCAGTTAGGCCTAGAAAGTGTGGTTTAGTTGCTCGAGGACGAGCAAAGATTTAAGTGTGGGGTGTTGATAATAGGTGAATTTAA
>NW_017673451.1:92179-114839 GCF_001879085.1 Nicotiana attenuata
CTATAATCACACCTTAAATAATCACCTTCTTGTGTAGTTTTAATGCTAAAAGTGATGACAAAATGCTCTTATTAGTGCTTTTCATGATTTGTAGGTGATATATGTATAAAGACGGCTAAGGAGCAGTTTTGGAGTCAAAAGTGATGAAAAAGAGGCCAACTGTGAAATTTCCTAAGTGACCCGTGCAAAAACAGGCCGAAGATTCAGAGAACTGGATCCACCGCGGTTCCACCGCGACCGCGGCAGAACCGCGGTGGGAAGCACGCTGCAGAAGATTGAGATTCCGCGAGGGTGTTTGGCCGCGGTTCTACCGCGACCGCGGCAGAACCGCGGCAGGCGCAGAAACTTCAGGGACCAAAGTGTCAATAACGGGATTTTTAGACCTAAACCCTATTTAAAACATTAGACTTCGCCCAAGAGAGGCATGTATTGATTTTTTAGGTTTCTTAGCAAGGAAAACAATTGTGAGAAAATACTCTAAACATCTTTCTTCTTTTCTTTTGATTTTATGATGAATTCAAGCTTAGTTTATTCTCCCATATCTATGAGTAGCTAAATTCCTTGTCTAAGGCTTTGATGGAACCTATTGGGTGATGAACTTCTTGTTTATGTGAATATAAATTGCTAGTTTAATCTTTATTTGTTCAACTTCGTGTTCGTTGTAGTTAATTGACAGGATCCTCATTAGTTGTGCCTATTTAGTGTGCATAACTTGGAAAAGAGTGCATATTTAGGGTATTGTTGAACAACACCACTCCTAGATTATAAGAGGAATCTATAATTGCGGGTTTAAAGGCGGGATTAGGAATAACGAAGCCTTGGGTGCAATCTAAATTGAATTGTGCTAATTAAAGCAAGCTAGTGTATCTCGGGAGAGTGCAATAGTAGATTACTGTGATTACTCGGGAGAGATTTGCGGTAAGATTAGTGTTCATGATTGATAGAGAGGTTGGTTAAATTTGTATGAGCATAAACAGAAGGGATTCCATCAATAGGGGAAATCATTGCCTTAGCTTTTTCTCATAATTGTTTACAACCCTTTTAATTTAGTTATAGCCTTTTAGTTACTTGCAAGCTAGTTATTAAAGAACACTCAACTGAGAATCTGAATATTTGAGAAGCTGGTTCTGAAGACTTAGTGGGTCTGAAGGTAGTAGTTGATAGGTTAACTCTCTGTGGATTCGACCCTGGGCGTATTACTCGGGTTATATTTGCAACGTCCGCAGAGTCCTTTTTTAGAAGGCATAGTTGGGCGTGATCAATAGTATATAAAGATAAAAAAATATTTAAAAAAAAAAAATTACCTATCTAAACACTATAATTTTCCGACGAGACGTGTCAATGTGTCAATTGACACCCCCTTGGAGCTCTGTGGCTCCATCACTGGTTATATACTGTATAAACTGACAGTTTTAGTTCCATGAGTGCTACGAATCATTTCACCTATAATTAAAGGGCTCGGGTTTAGTCTTGAAAATGGACAATCCGTTTGAATATCTCCTGTATAATAGTTTTAACATTGTAGAAACTATCCAATGAATACCGCTATGGAATATTATATGGTCATAAAAGAAAAGATCGCGTTAGTAGAAAGAATTCTAAAGAGAAATTTGAACATATAACATATAAATTCTCATAAAACTGTTCTTTCTCTTAGTTGGACTTTGTATTGGACAACGGAAAGATTTTAGGGTAAAAATACAAAATTGACTGATGTCGAAAGTAATATATATTTAAGAATCTAAAAATTGACTGATGTCGAAAGTAATAAGGTAATATATATATTGTCAGCTATTATTTTTAGAATAGTTAAGAAAATACATTTCCCAAGATTTTCTTTTTTTTTTGTAGTAGAAAAATAAAAATATACTCCCCATTTAAGACTTGAACCAAATATTACCTTATTGTTGCAGTGGATATTTTTATCTCCTCCTACCACTTACTATAAATAACGGATGCAACCAAGCATATATCTGATTTATAATAATCCTTATTACTTTATTCAAAGATAGATAATATTTTTGATAGCCAATTAATTAGGAGATCATAGTTACAAAGGTCGCCCCCCTCCTCTCCCTCTTTTACTCCATCTAATAGAGCATTATTTACAACTATCAGTTCTAACAAGAATAAACTGGTAGCCTGAATTCTAAATTTTGAACAAAGAGATTATTTTAAATCTTATATACAGTCAGACCTCTCTATAATATCATCCATATATAACAATACTTCACTATAAAAGTCAAGTTTTTTCGGAATCAATTTTTATGTTATGTTATTATATATGTTCTCCATAACAGCACTTCGCTATAACATCCAAAAATATTCGAAATCAACAAGATTGTTATAGAAAGGTTTGTCTGTACATAAAATTGAGGGGGAAATATAAATTCACGGTGATTTGCAATACCTATATTAATAGAGCCAGTACTCTTTTCACATTCGATGAAGACCATACATTGGAATCTAGTAATGCTACTCTCTTCGTCTCATATTATAAGTCGTGGTTATTAAAAATAATTGTCTAGAATTATTTGTCACTTTAGAAGTTCAAGACAAAATTGATTATCTTTTTCCTTTTTTATCCTTAGTAATAATTATCCTTGAATACTACAAACACCTCATTATGGATAACTTTATTCAAATACCCATGAAGAAATATTAAATATTAAGATATTAATAAGGGTAAAGTAATCAAAATGCCATCCTAATAATTTTCTTAAGGGGCGTGTATAAGAAAATTATGACGGATATTATTAGACGGATCGAGTATACTTACTCTTTCAGTCCCAAATTAACAGTCACTTTACTCAAAAAAGTTGTTACAAAATAGTTGAAGCTTTATGAATTCAATACTGATTTTTTAATTATTTTCAATTATACTCTGAGATTTAAGAGATAGTAAGGCCTCGTTTGGTCATGAGTTTTGCCAAAATAAATTTGGAATTTATTTTAAAAACTTATGTTTGGCCATAAATTTTGCCCACGTTTTGGCCAAATCCCAAATCCCAAATCCCAAAATCAGCTATGAGTTGATTTTGGGCCAAACCCCCAAAATTTGAGAATTATATACATGTTTTTCCAAAATAAAGTTGGAAAATATGTTTTGAAAACGTATGTCCAAACACATTTTCATCTTCAAAACAAAGATCACCCAAATCAGATTTTTCAAAATAAATTTGGGATGTACGGCCAAACGCTAGCTAGATCTTTTTAATACTACTCAATTCTCAAAAAATATTTAATAGAAGGTAACTTTGTAAACTATGTCATGTATTTATTATTTTATTGACGAGCATGAAAAGAATTAAAGTAACAATTAAAACAGATGGAGTAAAACATTAATTAAAATAGGGAAAGTACTAAAACAGTTTGACAGTCTATACATATATTAAAGCAAGAAAGTTACCATATATAATTGACATTATGGTTTAGCCAAGTGGCAAGCTAATAAATGTCAATAGTATATGGTAACTTTATTCTATATTTGACTATTATATATTAATATATATATATATATTATATATATTATATATATATACGGAATTTGAATTAAAAGATAATTTTGAGTTTATAGAAAAAGTTCTAAAATTCGAATTAAAATTAAAAATAAAATTTATCTTTTTTAATCATGTTATCATACTTAATTCGGTTAATGATCATATGCAATCATGTTAGGAACTTTTGTTATTTTTTATAATTATTTAAATACTACTTCGCCTCTAGCAAAAAAAAAAAAAAAACTACTCCATATAACTATAAAACTCTTTCACATTTAAAACCCTATAAGTATAGTTCTTTGAAACACTGTAGCTAGATTTGAATAAAATGCAATTCTTTTAAAATAAATGTTATATATAGGATACACGTCTATGTTTATCTAAATAACAAAAAAGAGTTTACAAAACCAAATAAAAGTTTACTTACATATATAATAAAGTAAACATACATGCTGGAGAAAGAAACATCACAAAATCAGTCAATATGAAAATAAAATAAAAAGTTGTTTCTTTTTTCTTCTTGAAGAATATTTGTTTGAAGAGCCAATTTGCATAAATGGACATCAAACAAATAACAAAACTTTGGCTATACAATTCCTATCATTAATTTCAATTTAGCACATGCAAGGAATTGAAAGGTATAAGCTGAAACCCCTTCATTTAGCTGTAGTCAAGCCAATATTGCAAGGGTATAATATTTTTTTCGTTGAAGAATATTAGTTCTGAATCATTAGATTATGTAAAAGATTTTTTTTTTCAAACTCAACACGAGATAAATTGGTTTCTAATTGATAGTTTCTATAGCGACTTTTAAGTGTAAGAAAGAGTATATATAAAGAAAAAATTGGTATGACGTGAAATATTTTTTTTTTAAATTTAAACAAATTATTTCGAAAAAACTCTTTACTTTTTTTAATTCAAAGATAATAAAAAGATAAGATATTTTTGAACATTAGTAGAGAGTTTTAAAATTATTATAATAGAAGTTGTATCATGGATATACTCAAAAAAATGAAATCTTATGGAATATTTACATAATATCCGGCCATATTTATTATTTACTTTTTATAGCTAATATAAATAGATGATATACCGAAAACACACGATTATACATATATTATATATGGATTTTATACAAATTACACATCATTCAATTTTTTAATTTAAGTGGTCGGGTGAGCACCTATTTAGGCTGATTAGATAAAGCCAAAAGAAAAATATGAAATAATTTCAACCAAAGACTAAAAATATAATTAAAGTTCATATGTAGACAATTTTTATTAAAACTCATCCTTTTATAGTGAAATGAATTAATATTTTGTAACAAAAGAAATAATGACATAAAAAATAAGATAAAAGAAAATAAATATTGAAAAAATGTTAGAAAGATCTAAACACGAAAAATAAAAGATGATAACAAATTTCTTCTTATGTTTCATCTTTGTTGAGTATAAAAAATCTGAAAGTTAATCTCATCGATTTCAAATATATTATTTTCAACTCAAATACATAGATTGTAAGATAAGGATATCTTCGAATATTTTTTTTTAATTTACATTATGTGTCATTTTAAAAAATCACTATTACTAACAAACTGATATGATATTCGAATTTGAGTTGGAATGTAATTTGAGTAGTTTGCAATTTTGCATTGAGGTTAAGCCAAGTAAGGTGTCGAAAAATAAACTACTTGATAATTTTAATACAATATATGCAATATTTTATAATAATAATCAGCTAATTTAACATTTAATGATTCAAAGAACAACTTTTTTTTTGTATATATAGGGTATTAAAAATTTAAATTCTGGGGCTAGAGATATCGATAAACGTAGCTTAAAGTGGAGTCATACTGAAATAAATCCGGTCAATGAATCATTTAAATTTTTAGATAGTCGATTAAAGTAAATTTTAAATTAAGGATAATATCTTCACTTGCATCATTATAAAGTTGATCATTATTTTAATATATATAAAGTTTTAGAAATTGAAATTTCAAAATAGAAATATTTATTGAAAGATAAAATCATACCAAATAAGAGTTCAAGTCGTAGTATAAGAGTCACGTCGTAATCAAAGAATCGTTTATATCGTGTCAACCTTTGTGTTTTGCCATAAATATGAGTTATTATTTCACTTTGTGTCTATTTGTAGGTTCCAATGACACCTATGAGAATAATGTAAAAATAAAATTATCACTACGACAAATGAGAAAATGTTAGTCTTTTTTCATGTAGTGTTTCTTAATTAATATCTGACGATTATCTATAATTATTTAGAAGGTTTAAATGTTAATTTTATTTACATATAATTCAAATAACTCAGATATTTAACATGGTTAATGTCAAATATCAAAATGGAGTAAAAATAATTCACTAGCTAAAGAATTTTTTATATTTTTAGATAGCCAACTAAAATGAGTTTTGAATTAAGAATAATATTTTCAATTACATTATTATAAAAATAATTATTATTGAAAAATAATGTTTTAGAAACTGAAATTTTAAGAAAGAAATATTTTTTAAGAGATATCAACGCACCAAATAAGAGTTCAAGTAGTAGTAAAATAGTTAAGTCTTATCCAAAAAGTCATTCATTGTCTCAACATTTGATTGTTTTGCCATAATATGAGTTATTATTTTGCTTCCTAACTATTTTTATGATCTAATGACACTGGCAAGAATGTTATCAAAAAAAGAAAAATAGAAGAAATGGTTAATTTTTTTCATGTAGTTAATATCCAATGATTATCTATATTTACTGAGAAAGTGTAAATTTTAAGATTATTTACATACAATCCAAATAACTTAAATATTTGACATGATTAGTGTCCGCGCATCCGCGCGGGTACTAATACTAGTGTAAAATAACAATCTCAAATCTCAACTTACACTAATAAAACACTCATAAAAACCAGATTATACGGTTATAGACATGACCAAAATACGGTTATAAACACATATATATCCGGGGGAGAAGTTAGCGTAGAATTTACGGGTTCGGTCGAACACAGTAATTTTGGTACAAACTCTATATTTATCGTAAAAAATTCATTAATTATATATAAATTGTTAATTTAGAACTCAGTAACATAAACAAACTAGAATTCCGAACCCACTAACTTTAAATCATATCTTTGCCTCCCTATATATATCAAGTATAATAGTAAAGAAAATCCCATCAAGATCTAAATTTATAGAATTTTTTTTACCTTGCAGCTCACCTTGGAATCAAAACAATAGAAATAATATGTAAAAGTAAAACTACCTCACCGTAGATAATTGGGTGCAAATCGCTTAATTTAAAATTTATCGGTTTTTATACCGAACCCAACTCAGTATATAATATGTTACGCCCCGCAATATTACGATGATGTTACGCTTCGTAGTATTAAATTACGACGATGTTGCACCCTATAATATTGTACGTTGAATTTGTCGTAAGGTAATTGACAACAATCCAAGGAAAAGATTATTTGGAGATTATAAGGATTATGCTATTTCAAACACATGAGTAAATTCATGAAGGTGAGAGGGGAAGCAAGTCAAAGAAAATGAATTTTCGTCCAAGTTTGGCATGTTGGGATATAATACGGGCCGAGCGATAATACCCGACATTTATGGACTAGTACCATATAAGGTACCATATGTCATGATAGTAGGATGTATACAAAGTATTAAAAATAAGTAGAACTTTAAGTAATTTGAGAAAATTCTTAATTATGCGGATAATTGATTAATTACCGGATAGCGGGATATTACCTAATTAATTAGTTATTGGATAAGATTAAAAAAACCTCCCCACCCATGTGGCAGCAAGTCACCACCCAAAGTCCCAAACCAAATGACTCATTAATCATGTTGGTTAGGTGGCAGCTAATTAGGATTATAGCCTTGAAATTCAAACAAAGGATTCATAACTTCAGCAAATAAAAGGATTCATTTATCTAATATTTGAGGATATAGAAAAGATCTCTCCAAGAAACTATCTGAAGCCACCACAAAAAAACGCAACCTGAAGCACAAAAACCACAAATTGAAGTTAACATAGAAGGGTACAAATCTTTAATAGATCGAACGGAGATTTTATAATTTTAAGGAAGTACGGTGTAAACCTTCTTAAGAATATCACACGGATTTCTCCCTACTCCAGGTATGTTAAGGCTAAGTCCTTACTTCATTTTGGCATGATCTCGTAAACACAAGTGTGATAACGAGGCATCAAGAAAAATTCATATCCCGGAATTTACATATATTTTTCTAGTCTCGCAAGTTATAATATTCTCTTTATCGGGACTTCATATTCAATTGAGTATTTCCTTCTTCCAGTCAAGAGAGCAGAGAATCTATATATACAGTATTATAGTATTTTCATTACCATCGAGCTATAATCGATGGGCAGGCCCCTATTGGGAAACCTATGATCAAATGGTAAGTTATATACTGAGCCTACTGTGGTCGAGCGCCTATGAGCGGGCCTAGTTGGTCGAGATACGGAGCCTAGTATGGCCGAGCTCCTTTTAGCGAGCCTGCTACGACAGAGCATATATATATATATATATATATATATATATATTGAGAGAATTGAGTCAATATCAGCAGGTAAGCATATCTTCAGATTATCTTTGACTTCCAGCTACTTGCAGTTATTATATTATCAGTTCAGTTTCAGCTTTCGGTATATTGCCTTACATACTCGGTACATTATTTCGTACTGACGTCCTTTTCTAGGGGCGCTACATTTCATACGTGCAGGTTCAGGCAGACAGACGGGTAGGTGATGATAGGCTATAATTACGTATTTTAGTCGCTTATTACACTCTAATTTACTGTGCTTTAATTGAGTTTGAGCTTTAATCGCTCATGTTTTGCACTAATGGTGTATTTTATGCCTTGTAGGGTGAATCCGAGCTATGTAGATGTTATTGAATGAATTCAAGTGATTTGGAGCTTTGAAGTCTGAGTAAAAGCCTAAGGAATTAATCCGAGATCGAGTCGGGGATCAATGGATGATAGTTTAGAACGAAAAAAGAATCGAGCAAGCAAAACGCGCAGTGTTAGTAAAATGCACATAACTTTTCACTCAGAACACCATTTGGTCTCCACAATATATAGTTGGAAAGCTAACTCAAAGGGATACAACTTTCATGTTTTACGTTTTTCCAAATTCCAAACAGAACAGGGTGAAAAGTGCACGTCAAGTTCGCGGTCGGGCTCAGGCCGCGCTCGCCAGGCAGAATCAAAGTGGATATGCGCGGTCCAAGCGCGGCCGCGCACGTCCTTCCCGGGAAAAGTGTCCTTTTTCGCATTGGAGAAGGTATAATTATTTGGGCTCGACCCTACTTGGTATATATACATGGAAAATCGGTATTTTGAGGAGGTTGGACAGATTTGAGACACAGATTCGACCTAAGGAGGCAGAGACACAATAGGAGCAAGGCGGGGAATTCTTCTACGAGTTTTTCCTTCCTCTTCCTATTTTTCATTGTTGGTTATGACTTTTAGTATTGTAGTTTTACATACTATTATGAATAGCTAATTTGTTATCTAGGGTTTTGACGGAACCTTTTGTAGGATAAATTCTTGTTGTGTTTTTATATAATTGAGTTGTAGTATTTTCTCTATTTGTTCAACTATATTATTCTTGTGGTTGATTGAAGGGACCTCAATTAGCTGTGCCTATTTAGTATGTATTACTCGGGAGAGAGTGCATATTTAGGTAGTTGTTGAACAACATCACTCCCAACGTATGTGAGAAATCAATAACCAAGGGTTTAAAGGTGGGATTAGGGATAAAGAAACCTTGGGTGCGATCTAAGTGAGCTGTAATTAAAGCCAGATAGCGTAACTCGGGAGAATATGTGTAGTAAATTGTCGTAATTACTCGGGAGAGAATTACAACACGCAGACCGCTCATGATCGGTAGAGAATACTTAGGCGAAATTATAGAAGACATAGCGAGAAGGATTCCGACAATTGGAAAAATCATAACTCTAGACCTCCTTAATCTTTTCTCCAACTTGTAGTATCTTTAGTGTTAATTTGTTATTTTAATTTGTTAGTTAGTTAGTTAAACACAATAATCTTAATATCTATAAGTTAGGAATTGTTCAAGTTTGTATTATTGGTGATAGTGAACAAATGTAGCTAAGCCTTAGTTCTCTGTGGGATTCGACTCCGGACTTGTAAACCGGATTATATTTGCAACGACTGCTTAGTCCTTTTTATAAGGCATAGTTGGGCGTGATCAAATTTTGGCGCCGTTGCCGGGGAACAAACCCGGGTCACCCGGTGACAGGCGGGAATACTTACCACTATACTTATCACTGAGTGAGTTATGTGCCATGTCTGTATAAGGTTTGGGTGTTACTCTGTGCATTGCATTTGATGCCTAGAACTTGCCCCGTGTATTTGCAAAGCGAAATAGTAGTTTTGTTCAGTCTTAGAAGTGATAAAGGCGTTTATTTGTTGAGCCAAATATGTATATTTTACCCGCCTAATTGTTATGTATCGTAGTTAACCCCTTTGAGCCTGTAATCATGTTTTTTTGGCAACCACATTACAAGCCTTACCAAATTGTTTATATTAACCATTTATTTGAACCTTTTAACCTCTCATGAGAACTTGAATAGTTATGAACTTTGTAAAAGTTAAAGTGTGGGGTGGTTGGTTTGGCTTTTGAGTGCAACTAATGAGATAAGGAGAAAAGTGCATTGTTTTGAAAAAGTAAGAGCCACTTAAATTGGAAAAGAAAAAGAAAAGAAAGAAAAAAATAGTTGTATTGCGAAAAAAAATATTCCTTGATAAGTGGCGGCTCTTGATGTAAGTGTGCTTAAAGAAGAATGGAGTTAATATATAGTGATGTGAAGGTGTAGTTATGGCTTGACATAAGTATGGGCTTGAATGTTAAAGTATATGTATTAAAGTGCTTAGAGAGGTGTAGTCACTCTTACATCCAAATATATCCTACCTGTCCCGCAGCCTACATTACAACCAAATAAAGTCCTACTTGATCCTAGACTGAATGAACTCGATTAGTAGAGTAGTACACTACGGGCAAGCCTATGGTGCATTTTTTGTGGCATATGAATGTTGTTTCTGAGAGTGAGTGAATTCTTTCTATTTAAAGTTCCAAAGTGTTCTTAGTATTTTTTTTTTTGTGAAACTACTCTTTTTGTTGTGTGAGGGCACTTGATTCATGAAGGAAAGGTAATGTCAGTGACCTCTATGTTAGAGTAAGTGGGTGAGTTGTAAATAATGCATTGTACGTGTGAGTCAAATCTTGAGGTGAAGATGTTACGCTTTTGTGCTTAGTCTATTTTGATTATTCTTGGTGTGATGAGTTAGGAGAATTATTTAAAAAGGTCGTGTCGATATAAAGTGTAGTTTGATTGCTTGAGGACGAGTAATAGATTAAATATGGGGTATTGATGATAGACTATAATTACGTATTTTAGTCTCTTATTACACTCTAATTTACTGTGCTTTAATTGAGTTTGAGCTTTAAACGCTAGTGTTTTGCATTAATGGTGTGTTTTATGCCTTGTAGGGTGAATCCGAGCTATGTAGATGTTATTGAATGAATTCAAGTGATTTGGAGCTTTGAAGTCTGAGTAAAAGCCTAAGGAATTAAGCTGGGATCGAGTTCGGGGATCAATGGATGATAGTTTAGAATGAAAAAAGAATCGAGCAAGCATAACGCGCAGTGTTAGTAAAATACACATAACTTTTCGCTCATAACTTCATTTGGTCTCCACGATATATGGTTGGAAAACTAACTCAAAGGACTACAACTTTCATGTTTTATATTTTTCCAAATTCCAAACATAATAGGGTGAAAAGTTCGCGTCGAGTGCGCAGTCGCGCTCAGGCCGCGCTCGTCAGGCAGAATCAAAGTGGATATGCGCGGTCCAAGCGCGGCCACGCACGTCCTTCCCGGGAAAAGTGTCCTTTTTCGCATTGGAAAAGGTATAATTATTTGGGCCCGACCCTACTTGGTATATATATGAAAAAACGGTATTTTGAGGAGGTTGGACAGATTTGAGACACAGATTCGACCTAAGGAGGCAGAGACACAATAGGAGCAAGGCGGGGAATTCTTCTACGAGTTTTTCCTTCCTCTTCCTATTTTTCATTGTTAGTTATGACTTTTAGTATTGTAGTTTTACATACTATTATGAATATCTAATTTGTTATCTAGGGTTTTGATGGAACCTTTTGTAGGATAAATTCTTGTTATGTTTTTATATAATTGAGCCGTAGTATTTTCTCTATTTGTTCAACTATATTATTCTTGTGGTTGATTGAAAGGCCCTCAATTAGCTGTGCCTATTTAGTATGCATTACTCGAGAGAGAGTGCATATTTAGGTAGTTGTTGAACAACATCACTCCCGACGTATGTGAGGAATCAATAACCAAGGCTTTAAAGGTGGGATTAGGGATAACGAAACCTTGGGTGCGATCTAAGTGAGCCGTAATTAAAGCCAGCTAGCGTAACTCGGGAGAGTATGTCTAGTAAATTGTCGTAATTACTCGGGAGAGAATTACAACACGCAGATCGCTCATGATCGGTAGAGAATACTTAGGCGAAATTATAGAAGACAGAGCGGGAAGGATTCCGACAATTGGGAAATCATAACTCTAGACCTCCTTAATCTTTTTTCCAACATGTAGTATCTTTAGTGTTAATTCATTTTAATTTGTTAGTTAGTTAGTTAGTTAGTTAAACACAACAATTTTAATATCTATAAGTTAGGAATTGTTCAAACTTGTATTCTTGGTGATAGTGAACAACTGTAGCTAAGCCTTAGTTCTCTGTGGGATTCGACTCCGGACTTGTAAACCGGATTTATTTGCAACGACCGCATAGTCCTTTTTAGAAAGCATAGTTGGGCATGATCAGTAGGCCTCCTCATTAAGTGTTGCCCGAGTTCAGCTTGATAAGTAAGCTCCATGCCTTTTGGAGTTGCCGGGTCTAGAGCCTTATGTACATCTTGTATATATATATATATATATATATATATATATATATATGTTATGAGTAGGTCGGGGAGCTGTTCCGATCACAGTATATCCATCAGTAGAGGCTTATAGACATATCCTATCAGTTAGTGCAGTATGTTAGGCTTGCAGGCCTTGTATGTATATTTGGTTGGTTTGTCAGCTGTAATAATTATGACGACCTTGTCGGCCTAGTTTTATATTAACATTTAGTCAGCATTCGCAGTTGTCTTGCAATGTGGCCCATGGCCAAAGTATGATATCATATGTTCAGAGTCCCTTAGTTGCAAGTTGGTACGCAAGGATAAGTGAGGCACTGGGTGCCGGTCTCGTCCCCAGGTTCGGGGCTTGACAAAAGTGGTATCAGAGCAGTTCTGTCATAGGGAGTCTACAAGCCGTGTCTAGTAGAGTCTTATTTATGGGTGTGTCGTGCACCACACTTATAAGCAGGAGGCTACATGGCATTTAGGACTGTCACTCTTTCTTTTTACTCTAGATCGTGTGGTAGAGCTCAGTTGTAAGAACTAAATTTTCTAAACTCTATCTTATTCATAATACGACGATGCCTACATCTAGAAATATGGTTGGTAAGGGATTGTATGCGGTTGTGAAAGAGTTGAGTCAGAAGAGCTCGGTGAGCTCCTGGAAAAGGAGCATTAAGGCAAGAATATCTATCCACCTTTTTGGTGAAAGACAATGAGAGATTCAGAAGATAAATGCAAGTTTCAACAAGTAAAGGAAGCAAGATGAAAGAGGGTATGAGGTACCCAGCTAATGAAGATTATCCTTATTTACCATTGAGGAGGAGAGATATAAGCATTTTGAGTTACCTTCAACAGTAACAGATGTATGTACAATTGGCCACACCGATCTAAGTTATGCTCTATGGGAGCTAACAAATATGGTTTAAGAGAAGGACATAATATCACGATCCGGCTGGGGTTAGAGTGACCCAAAATAGTGAATGAATTGTTTGCGTTAGTTGACATTGCCGAAGGATATTGCAAATGTGCTAATAGATCTCCCTGTGAGACACCCAGATGGTGCACTCTAAAATAGTACAGCTAGATATGAGTACTAGGAAGATAGGCACTAAAATCCCGGAAGGGATGAATATTACCTTAGTATGACTCTCGTCCCTAGTAGAGTGAGGACATTGAGAAACCCTAAGAGCCTATGAATGGAGTAAGGGAAGCTAAAAGCAAAAGAATGTCTTGTTGAAGTTTTCACAAGAAAGGGATAGGCAAAAATATTAGCAGAGTAATGAGAAGAGAGGTAAGGAAGAATTATGAGTAAGATGTGATACATGCATGACAACGAAGGAAAAATAAAATAAAATGACAGTATTACATAGTCGATAATCGAGGGAAGGAAAAAATGAGAGGTGTCAGGCCTGGAGACAACAAAAGAGTATAGGCCATACAGTCACATCCTCATTTCGAGAAATAAGTTCGCGACTCTAATGTGATTAACAGAAGGAACAGTTAGACCCTAGAGTAATAGAAATCAGTATGGCCTGGTGAACAGGATAACCTAAACATGAAATTAGGAACTGAGAGATTTGATAATAGTCAACATCATGAGAATTTCAGATTGCGTTCCGGCAGTAATAGAATGGACAACAGAAGAAGATCTATGATGAATTCGAAGAATGGTCATTCAAGAAAACGCCTCCCTGAAGCAAGCAATGTGAGCAAAGTTAAGCCTAAGGACTATATATGCCAGTTACACTAAGTGTCACCATTGCGAGTGAGGAATTTTGTTATCCTTGGTACAGAAGGATTACCGCAAGGCGAGTAAGGGTCATTGATGACGCGAAATGACTCCAAAGATGGAGAGGAAAAACATCTATAGGCAGGTCATCGTAGCTCCAAGTCTTAGTACTCCCCTAAAGGGGGAATATGGAATGATAAAGGAAGAATGTAATAAAAATGAGAAAGGGATGGGATTGCACTTACCAAATCCTACAGATATGCTACGATTCCAGAACGTTATGTAAGCATGACGTCAAGAAAAGGAAGTAAGGGTTCCTGCCCGGGATGTTATTGATAGGTAAGGTGCCAGTACGTGAGGTAAGTTAAGATAAGGAAATAACCCAAGAAAGATTACGCGGAATATGGATATGAGAATGGGCCGACGAGTAGTTAGTAGTTGATTCAGGAAGAGTCTAGTCATGACTAGACAAGAGGTTACAGACAAACCAGCACATCATGCAAGATAAATGTAATAAACCCCAACATGGGGAATTCAGCCCCGTAGTAATGTCATTATAATACTTGAGATATATTCAAATAGGAGTCGGGTTAGTTAAAGGTACCATATGAGTATTATGGGGATAAAAGAAAGTGTCACTGGGAAGACACTCAAAATATCAGTTCAGGAGCAAACCTACAAGCACAAGGGCATGGAGGTAAGAAACTACGGATGATTATAGGCAAGGAAGGACATAAAAAGGTCTGTAATAAGCTCACAACTTTACAAGAGTCAAGGTTTCTCCCTAAGTACTACAACCAAAGACTAGCTAAGGAAATAAGGAAGAAGGATGCAACCTAAACACAATTACCTAAAGAGGGAATGGTCATGTAACAACAGTCTCACAACAACATTGTAAACACTCCAAAGGAAAGTGGCACCTACTGTCGCTAATGAAAGGGAAGTAAAATTAAAAGTAATATTCAAGATCATATGAGTTTTGCGAAACCTCAGGCATGCGTGGGAACTAAGATAAGATAAGTATGCACGCAACAAGGGGGCAGAAAGACTAGGAAAAGTAATAGCTTACGTTAAAGAAAGCTAAGAAGGAACAAAAGGAATTATTCGATCAATGATCCTAAATTATTTACGTTATGAACGTACTTAAGAGTTCGGATAATCCATACAACATATATGTTGACAATCATACAGTCGTAGAAGACTCTGGTACAAGTTAAAAGAAAGAATTGAGTCCAGGTCATAGACAAAGGATTGAATTGTTAGAAGATTGTATCCTGAACATTCCATAGCGTTCATGAAAGGGCTAAAGTAATACCATGAGCCGCAGATCGGAATATGGCCTAAGCCTACATAAAGGCTGATCAGAAGGAAGAGGAAATTAAAGAGTTACATCAACGAAGTAAATCAGGATTCTAATTATTGGACCCGGAAAATTATAGAAATCGTGATTGAGAATATTACAGAATTAATCTTAATATCAAAGGTACAAGAGAGATGATGCAACAACTATATTTTATAACAGATCTACGATAAAGCCAATTAGAAGAAGTACCAGCCTCATAAGAAGTCGGTATGAAGCTCCCACCGAATTGTGTATGCCCAGAGGTGCAAGTATTACAATACAGCTTCAAGTTGTGAACGTGAATTATACTTATGTGGAAGGGAGGTCATGAAAGAGATAAAATATACGATGCAAGATTTTAAGGTAAGAAAGGTAAAAGGTGAACAACGTGCGAGATACTCAAATGCAGAAGGTTGTGAATAGTCCATACTGCTAGGGGTGGGCGTCGGTCGGTTCGGTTCGGTTTTGTATAAGTTCGGTTCGATTTTTTCGATTTTTGGTTTGGAATTTTAATAACCAAACCGAACCAAAGTATTTTCGGTGCGGTTCGGTTTTCTTGCGGTTTGGTGCGGTTATTTTCGGTTTAATTTTTCGGTTTTTGGCTTGTCAAATTAGACTTCTTTCTTAAGCAATAAATGAGCCTCATAATTAATTCTTACAAAGTTTCTAAGTCAAAATGCATGTGCTTAGAGAATGTGCCTACTGTAATCTACTATAGTATGAAATTTAATTAGAAAATAACAAAATACTGTATCAGCTATAAATTTTAATTGTGATAATTTTTTTTTTAAAAAACGTAATTTATATTAATGAAGTGTGTGATTATAGAAAATATGATGTCTTACATATATTGCAACTTTGCTCGAATGGGTGTACAGTTTCCGTATGGTATCAGCACTAAATTATAAGGGTGGAAAATTAAATAACATTTATACTAATAAAGTGAGATTAGAGAAAATATAGTTGGTTTGCACTCTTCGTCTAGAGCATTACATTTCCAAATATAGACACACTCTAATATTGGGCGTAATGTATTAACACCCACAAGAAAATACAAGAGAATTTTATCTATTTTCACTTTTAGTTCTGATAATCGGAACGACTATTGCTACATATTGGCATATTACAAATAGCTTTTGCTATAAATACAAAAATTGACTTCAACATTTCATGGGATGTGAAGCACGCAGGAGTGGAGGCCTGACGAATCCCGAGTCCAACGAAATATTGCAACGAAACTTCGGTTTTTCGGTTAACTGAAAAACCGAAATATTAAAACCGAACACCGAACCGAACATCGAACTTTTAAACATTATAAACCGCAAATCGACCGAAAAACCGAACAAACCGAACCGTATAAACCGAAGTTATTGGTTCAGTCGATTTTTTCGGTTCGGTCGGTATTATGCCCATCCTTACATACTGCGATACAAGTCTAGAAGCACGGGGATTCAGTATCCAGGAATGATAGCAGCATCGTTAGTGGCATACCTTCCAGCCTATGGCTTCTAAGTACTGAAAGATCTAATTAGAGAGTAAAAGAAGAGTTAGAAACGATGCGATGTCTCGCTTGATGTTCCAGAAAAGCATAAGGGAATCGATCCCAAGCTAAAGTATGATAGAACAACAAGGTTTTAGAAAGACAAGAGTAAGGATAAGAAGAAATCAAGTGAAAAGGTGACGAAAATGGATAATTCCTCGGGATTAAGCCGGTGAAAACAAGGTAGCTGATGATTCCTCTAAGTTATAGAAAGCTCAATATCGCCTAAGTGAACTCAAGGGAGTCTAATACTAGTAGCATTTAGAAGAGATGGAATGCTGCCCTAGTAGCAGAATGGGGGTGTAATTGTGATAAATAAATGATGACGTTTGGGCCTTTGCTTGAGTAATGATTTGAAGAAGAAAAAAGGGTGGGGGGGAGTGGATTTCATGAATTGTAAGGGACTAAAATACCCATATAAGGTGAGTCACATTGGGATGTTATAAAGTACGATTATGGAAGTATAGTATCACCCCTAGATGGATCAATCTAATTACTCCAGATGTCCCCGGTGAGACGCGAGACCTAACGGCGGTGTTACATAAAAGATCAAGTTATCAGTGGTAGATGATGAATTAACATTAAGGTGAATCAACAACAGATGGATAAAAGTTCAACACTATGAGATGAGATTAGACCGTATAGTCTTAAGGATAAGCAACGAGAGTAACCTAGAGTTGGTTGCAGACCTCAGTAACGATAAATCGAAGTAAGAATTATGGTATAGTATGACCTACGTAGATGCAGTAAAGTCATACGAATAGATAACCAGGTTTATGAAATAAGATATAGCCATATTCGCAAGTTCTAAAAAGTACCGAGTGAAGAACTTCTACACCTATAGATGCCCAGGAGACATCATATTAAGCCTTATATATGTTTACAAAGTAAAGCCTAGAGATTGGCTAAAAGATAGAGGAAAAAGGAGAGAAGAGTCGCATAGGCACACTTACAAGGTCAGTATCGTAGAGGCTGCATGATAGGAGGTAGCAACAGTTACAAGATTGGAAAGAATTCGATCACAAGTCATGGCGTGGGAAAGAGGCCTAAAGGGGGAAATGCCCGGGCCTTTGGATTTATTCAAAGAACAGTTTCCTAAATGGAAAGAAGAATATTAAAGTATTCGCAAGAGCTATGGGTTATGAGAATGATAAGTGCATCAGCCAACATTCGAGGACGAATGTTTCAAAGAGGGGAACCCCACAATATTACGTCGATATTACGTCCTGCAGTATTAAATTACGATGATGTTACGCCTTGCAGTATTACATTACGATGATGTTACGCTTCACAATATTAAACTACGACAATGTTGCACCCTATAGTATTGTACGTTGAATTTGTCGTAAGGTAATTGATATCAGTCCAAGAAAAAGATTATTTGGAGATTATAAGGATTATGCTATTTCAAACAAAGTGATGAGTAAATTCGTGAAGGTGAGAGGGGAAGCAAGTCAAAGAAAATGAATTTTCGTCCAAGTTTGGCATGTTGGGATAAAATACGGGCCGAGTGATAATACCTGATATTTATGGACTAGTATCATACAATGTACCATATGGCCATTATAGTAGAATGTTAAGTAATTTGAAATATTTCTTAATTATGCGGAAAATTAATTAATTATCGGGTAGCGGGATATTACCTAGTTAATTAATTAGTTATTGGATAAGATTAAAAAACCCTCCCCCACCCCATGTGGCAGCAAGTCACCACCCAAACCTAGTTAATTAATTAGTCATGTTGGTTAGGTGGCAACTAGTTAGGATTATAGCCTTGAAATTCAAACAAAAGATTCATAACTTTAGCAAATAAAAGGATTCGTTTATCTAACATTTGAGGATATGGAAATGATCTCTCCAAGAAACTATCTGAAGCCACCACAAAAAATGCAACCCGAAGCCCCAAAAAATGCAAATTGAAGTTAACATAGAAAGGTACGGATCTTTAATAGATCGAACAGAGATTCTGCAATTTTAAGGAAGTATGGTGTAAACCTTCTCAAGAATATCGCACGAATTTTTTCGTACTCCAGGTATGTTAAGGCTAAGCCCTTCCTTCATTTTGGCATGATCTCGTAATTACACAAGTTTGATAACGAGGCATAAAGAAAAATACATATCCCGTAATTTACGTATATTTTGCTAGTCTCGCAAGTTACAATATTCTCTTTATCGGGACTTCATATTCAACTGAGTATTTCCTTCTTCCAGTCAAGAGAGCAGAGAGTCTATATATACAGTATTACAGTATTTTCATTGCCATCGAGCTATAATCGATGGGCAGGCCCCTATTGGGAAACCTCTGATCAGATGGTTGTGAGCACGTGATTTTTGCCTCACATAAATTACTCCTATAGAATTCCAAAGAATTGGATTTTTTCTTTTTAATTATGTGTTGTTTTAGGAATTATTGTAGAATTTTTCTGATTATTTACATTTTTGTGTGCATGTTTAATTTTATTTAATTCATAAAAAATACAAAAATACATTGCATTCGCATTTAGGATTAATTTTATATTTTTAGATTAACTGGTAATTTAATTGTTTTATAAAATAAAAAAATCACAAAAATAGTTCATGTTGCATTTTAACTCTTTAATTGTGAATTTTGTAGCTTTTCTTTTAATTTAGGAGTTATTTAATTTTTTAAATATTATGTTGAGTTTTTAATATAATTTGGTAGTTTAATTTGGTTTTAAGAATTAATTTAGGTTTTATTTTAATTTGAAAAAAAAAGAAAACCCGAAATTGAAAGAAAAAGAAGAAAGAAATAAATGATCTGATTGTTTGGGCTGCTTTAATTGGATCTTCCCCAGGCCGAAACATTTCCTCCCCCCATAACCCGTTCGAACCGGCCCAAACCCATGTTTTTAACCGGTCCAAACTCCCAGCCTATCCAAACGACCCCGTTTCAATTACCACAATCAGGATCGTCGATCTCACTTGATCGAACGGTCTGGAATTGAGTCCCCAAATATATTTAACTGTCCGAATCCTTACCTCCCCCCCCCCCCATTTCATCTCCCTCACTTTATTCTTCTCCTCTTCAGAGACCGTCCCTAACCCTAGCGCCGCCCTGACGTTCTCCGGTGGCGGCGATCAGCCCCAAATCCACACCCCAAAACCCCCATGGCTCCCTCATACCAAATCCAGTACCTCTTTCCTTCGAATCATCACGAAACTCGTTGAATCTTGAATCAAAGTTCCAAACCCTAAAATCCCAAAACTCCCAAATCAGCAAGTTTTAGTGAAGGATTATGGTTGAAGCTGACTTTATTCGTGTGTTCCCGTTGAGAACACACGATTAATCTCAATTTCGGCTAAATCGAAGGTCGTTGAAGCCAAGGTCCGGCTTGTTGTTCGCCCACTTTTGCTTAAGTATTCCAGTTCTTCATCTTTCATCTTCGTTTCTCTGATTTTTCTTTTTCTTTCCTTCTCTTCGTTATTTTCTGCTGAAAAAAATAGAATTATTATTATTTTTTGTTTGCATGCTAGAATTAAATCGTTTAGTTCATGATTTTAGTTTTGTCAGTTTTTTCTCTTATTTATTTCAGTATTAGATAAGTCTGTTTCTTCTTTTTCAGTTTATTTTCATTATAGTCCAAATGAATTGATTCTTCACTGATTTCGTCCAAAATAAGTGTTGTTGCATTCTTCCCTTTTTCTGCTTTGAAATGGGTCTTGATTTGCTACTCTTTTGGCTTAGGGTCTGCCCTACATACAGACAGGCCCTTCAGCATCAAGCCCAAGGGTTCTGGTTGGGTTATTGGGTCAACTTGACCCATGTAGTTTGTTGGGGTAAAAACATGGGGTTTAAGGGTTAGTTTAGGGAATTCGGGTAAGGGAATCTTTAATAACTGACTGGGAAAACTTCTAGGAAGGTGGGTTTGGGGTTGTTTTCAAAACAGATTTTAAAACTAAGGACATAGTAGCAAAAATGAAAATTGAAAAAGGATTAAAGGGCAAATAACTTGACCCATTTCTGCTACCCTAAAACTTCACTATAAAGGCATTGTTTCTTCACTCTCAAGTCAGAATAGGAGAGACTGAAAAACACTAAAAATTGGAAACGGCTGAGCTAAAAAAGAAGACTGAAAATCTCTTTGTATTCTTGGTCGAAATCAGAGTGGTTTTGCTGTTTGGCTTCGTAGATTAAAGCTTTTAGGAATTTCTGTTCATTTTGGGATTAAAAAAGAGTTTACAAGCTGGTTTGTTGCTGTTTGTTGTTGCTGATACCTTGATGTTGTTCCTCCACTTAATTTTGAGCTCATTTCCTTGTTATTTTGCTGCTGTAATCAGGTACTCCCCTAGACTTTATGGACATGTGAAATAAAGGGATATGCAACTATGCTCTTGAGTTGAAACTTGTGTTCATTGCCTCTTCTATTAAATGTTATATCCATGCTTTTAATTTCATGCTATTTTGTAATCCATCCAGTCTGCATCATGTAATTTATATTTTGATTTCAATTGTTGTCTTTAAGTTCCATTTGTAAGCTAGATGAATGCTATCATTTTGGTCAATTTGGTTTGTAAATGGTTTGAGGACCTGTTTGTATGCATGGACTATGGGGAATCAGTGCAGTAGAAATTTCAGTAGAATTAAACGTGTTTTAGATCTATTTTAATCTGTCGAAATCGATGTCTGTTGTGGGAATTTTTGTTTGAATATTGCAAAGGTGAATATGTACAGGCTTGGAATGAAAATATTCAGTTGGAGTCCATATTAGTAAATGTATTCCTTTACCTGAAACCATGTTAGTTGTTTAGTTTGGAAATCATGAATTGTGTTTAAAACATTTGTGAACAACACTTGGTCTCTTTATTTAAAAAAGGGAATATGAACATTTTGCCTTTAAAACTCCACTGATTCAATTTGTTAAAATGAGGATGTTCGTTCCATGTTATCAAAGTAATGGGTTTCCAATTATTCTTTAGCAATTGATGCTATGGCTGTCCAAAGGGCCCGTCCCGTCCCGCGTCCCGTCCCGGTCCCGTCCCGTCCCGTCCCGTCCCGTCCCGCTTCAAGTTAAATGGGATGGGCCAATGTTAAACGGGACACGGGATGGGACGGGACGACCATTTCGTCCCGTTTGTCCCGTCCCGTTTCGTCCCGTCCCGTCCCGTCCCGCGTCCCGCCAGTTTTTTTTTTTTTTTTTTTTAAAAAAACTATCCGTTGGGCAACGGCTTAAATGGCAAAAATAGCCGTTGCCAATGGTCCAAACAGCCCCTACACCCCCCAAAACACCCCCTACCCCCCAAACTTTTAATATAACCCCTAAGTTTATTAAATTACACTTTGGCCCTATTTTCTACTATAAATACCCCCCATTCTTCTTCATTTTTTCCCACAAAAAATCAATCTTCTCTCTCAAATCTCTTACATTCTAATATTCTATCTATATTCTATATTATTCTCTCAATTTTGTTACTATCAAGTATCAAGTATCAACTATCAAGTATCAAGTGATATCTTTCAAGTTTCAACTTTCAAGTATTTGGGCAAATTTTTTGGAGCAACTTTCAAGCTTCAAATTAATTCGTCAAGTATTTGGAGCAATATTT
>NW_017673451.1:117518-135641 GCF_001879085.1 Nicotiana attenuata
TAAAAAAATCCAACTTATGCACCAGGTGCTCTTCAAAAGAATTATATTTGTATTTGAGATTTGAAAGTTCTATTAATAAAATAAAAGGCTCTAAGCGATGAATTATTTTTATGAATTGTCTTAGTTACTTAATAGTTAATACTTTGAAATTATATTAAATAAATTATAACTCTATTATAAATTTATATTTACTAGATTATTTCATTACAAGTCTTTTGTTTTAATATTTTATAATTCTTTACTTAGTTTTCTAATTTTTTTTTTAACATACTAACATAGTAACATTTAAGTTTATTAAATAAGTCAAAAATCTAGCCGTTGCAAACTTTAAAAATATAGTAATTTTCAAAAAACTAGACTTTTTTTATTAAAAAAAATACACTTAAGGCCCACGAACCCGTCCCGTCCCGTCCCGTCCCGTCCCGTCCCATCCCGTTTGTTAGCGGGACGGGATGGGACGACCGTTTCGTCCCGTTTGTCCCGTCCCGTTTCGTCCCGTCCCGCCACCGTCCCGCTTAAATGTCGTCCCGTCCCGTCCCGTTAATTTCGTCCCGTCCCCTCCCGTCCCGTCCCGTTGGACAGCCATAATTGATGCATTGTTGATTACTTAGAGTCATTGTATTGTACATTTCATTACAAAACTCATGCACTCTAGTTCAAAGATTCTGATATTTGCAGTATGTGATTAGGAACTTTAAAAAAAATCGGGTCCTTGAAAGAAAAATGGGCCTGCCGATGGCCCAGGTCGTTCTTGACCGACTTTGACCCCCTATTGTTCGAATTTCTCATGGCCATGCGTTTGGGCCTGGCTTCAGGAAGCCCACTTAATGATATCCCTATTTCCATTTTATTTACATACCCAACGTGAAGCTGGGCTGTTCGTGACCAGTTCTCTTCTTTTGGGTCAATGTAAATTGGCTTGACATTAAGCCCAAATTCTTGTGACTGAAAGCCTCTTTTAGCCTTAATTATTTAGGCTTTTTTAAATTGAGGTGTGCCATAGTAAATAATATTAATAGTTTATGGCCCTCATAATTTTAAATAAGAAATCATTTGAAAAATTAGAATCGAGGTGTGACATTAGTTGAATATTCAATGGCACTCGCAAACTTGAAAGTGCGTAGTTGCTTTAGGCGCGCTATTTAAATTAATTTCCTTAAACTCGGGTGTGCATTTCATGTGACCCAACTCCAATTCTCAACAACGTTAAATAAAATGTGTCGTGGATCGCAGGTGCATTTCATGTGACGTGGTTCAAGGCGTATTTTAAATAACGTTGAATCTTCCTAAAAATAATTAAAAGTGGTTTAATAAGTTAAAAATATACTGTAGGCTAAAACATGTACTAAAATCAGATAATAGGCCAATTACAATGGTTTAAGCGACCGTGCTAGAACCACGGAACCGGGGAATGCCTAATACCTTCTCCCGGGTTAACAGAATTCCTTATTCAGAATTTCTGGTTCGCAGACTTCAAAAAGGAAAGTCGAATTTCCTCGATTTGGGATTTTAAAATAAACCGGTGACTTGGGACACCAAATAAACTATCCCAAGTGGTGACTCTGATAAATAAATAAATAATTCCATTTCGAATAATGTCACTTTAATTGAAAAAACTCCCTTATATACCCGCGGGTGGGTAAAAAGGAGGTGTGACAATGGTAAGTTATGTACCGAGCCTACTGTGGCCGAGCGCCTATGAGTGGGCCCAGTTGATCGAGATACAGAGCCTAGTATGGCCGTGCGCCTATGAGCGAGCCTACTACAACAGAGCAGTTATATATATATATATACCGAGCCTTATAGGGCCAGACAGTTATTTTACTTACTATATTAAGAGTGTTGAGTCAGTATCAGCAAGTAAGCATATCTTCATATTATCTTTGATTTCCAGCTACTTGTAGTTATTATATTATCAGTTCAGCTTTCAGTATATTTCCTTAGATACTCGGTACATTATTTCGTACCGACGTCCTTTTTCTGGGGGCGCTGCATTTCATGCGTGCAGGTTCAGACATACACACGGGTAGGCCTCCTCATTAAGTGTTGCCTGAGTTCAGCTTGATCGGTAAACTCCATGCCTTTCGGAGTTGCCGGGTCTAGAGCCTTATGTACATCTTGTATATATATGTATATATGTTATGAGTAGGTCAGGGAGCTATTCCGATCACAGTATATCCATCAGTAGAGGCTTGTAGACATATCCTGTCAGTTAGTGCAGTATGTTGGGCTTGCAGGCCTTGTATGTATATTTGGTTGGTTTGTCAGCTGTAATAATTATGACGGCCTTGTTGGCCCAGTTTTATATTGATATTTAGTCAGTATTCGCAGTTGTCTTGCAATGTGGCCCATGGACAAAGTATGATATCATATGTTCAGAGCTCCTTAGTTGCAAGTCGGTACGCAAGGATAGGTGAGGCACTGGGTGCGGGTCTCGCCCCCAGGTTCGGGGCGTGGCATACTATAACTGATTTCATAACTTAAATATTTATAGATATAATAATTTTGTAATACATATATCATACAAAAGCTACTAAGTTTACATGCACCTGTAGCTGACATGATAGATCCGCCCCGTAACATTCCATATTCAAATTACTTTATAAGCCCCGTTTCTTTTTGGAACTAATTTTTCATGTTATGTTATCGATAAGAGCAATTTACTGTATTAGTAAAAAGATAGTATTCAAAACCAACAAAGTTATTATAAAGAGGTTTGACTGTAATAAAATTACACTCACTAATGATCACCTTAATAGATTTAATATCACCCCTTTCTTTCTCTCCAAGTTTTATTTTCTTATTTTTTTGGTTCAATGTCCAGCGGAGAGACTCTTGAGCTGATGGTCTATCTGAAACAGTCTTTTTACTCTCCGGGGTAGGGTAAAATTTGCGTACACACTATCCTCCCCAGACTCCTTGTAGAAATTACTGGGTTATTTTTGTTGTAGTAACGGTAAGAGGAGGAACGAAGTTTCACTTAATTTGTGAAATATACAACTATTGGGATTCTTCACCATATTTCAAAAATGAAAATACGTATATTTAATTAACTTTAATATGAGAAAAAGTTAATCTATAAAAGTAGAATAATAATTCTAGCACAAAAAAAGCTGGAGTTTGCTTTAAGTTTTGAAAATTTGAATTCACAAACTCAAGTTTTAAGTTTTTTTTGTTTGTTTGTGTAGACAATAAATTTGCGTTGAGAAAATAAAATCAAGAGCGAAAATATCGCAACAATCGTAGTATTTTATTTCGAATATTTGAGTGTTACAATCTCTATGGATCCTCTGATTCTTCTTTCCAATTGTGAATAAATTCAAGGGCCTTTGAGCTTGATCTTGAATCTATGTTTGTTGCCACGAACGATGATCTTGAATTCAACTAGCACGAACTTTGATTTGAACTCGCACTCCTTGAACCTTGATTTGTTCTTCGTTCTTGAGCTTGAACTTGATTTGTTCTTCGTTCTTGAGCTTGAACTTGATTTGTTCTTCGTTCTTGAGCTTGAACTTGATTTGTTGAACTTGAACTTGAACTTGATTGCTTGAAGCTTGAAACTTGTGGAGGAATTTGCGGTGTTTGATCCACGAGCTCTCTCTTGCTTCTTGTTATAACTTCTGGTGTCTTTTCTGAGTTATGAAGACCCCTATTTATAGTTGTGGAAAGGAAGAGTTGTGATAAGAACAAACTCTTTCCGACCAATCATATTGAAGTGTGACATGGCCGCATTTGATTGGCCAGAACATGTCACTTGCACACGTGGCGCAATTTCATTGGCCTTTTAGTGTGACTTGGCATGCCTTGTCATTTTGACACGTGGCATGATCCTATTGGCTCTTCTGTTTGACTTGGCGTGCCATGTCATTTGACATGTGGCACCAAACTGGGCCTTTAGGAAGATGTCATCTTGGGCTTAATGGAGTGGGCTCATAACTTTAGCCCAATAAAATGGGCTAGCCCAATGGATTAAGACTTATTTATTTAATCCATATATATATATATATATATTTGGACTTATATAATTAATTCAATTATATTAGCCCGTAGTATTTATTTGGACTAGTATGTCTTAAATTTTAAAATATAATCCAAATTATTTTATGGATTTAATTTTAATAAATTTTATATGCCTACAGTTTGTTTCAGAAAGTATTTGTTTAAATTATTTTATAAGAAAACTTAAATCTTTTAAATAAAATTACAACTCAAAAATTAAATCATTAGAAAACTAAAAACTCCAAAAATAGAACGAGACGAAAAAGGGAAGAAGTAAAACATTAACGTGCAATTATTACAAATAAATAAATAAATATACATTAACGTGCCACACGGTTGACGTGGCCGAATTAACACAAGTCGCGAGAGGGTAATATAGGCATATAAATACCAGATATAGCTCCTTTCTCACCTTTTTTACATTGAACTCCGAAATCCCTCGCCGGAGAGTCATAAAAAGACCTAGGATTTGTTGATCACCGGACTAACGCCGGCCATGGCTATGCAAGCTGGAGTAGGCTTAACTAAGATCGTATTTATTGTCGGAGCAGGTATATATATACACTCACACACACACGCGCACACACACACACACACTTGTTCTTCGACTATTATGTTTTTTTTTTTTGGTTGAGATTGTTGCTAATTTTGTTTGTGATTGATTTTAGTAATTTGATCTGATAATATATGTCTGTTGTGTGCATATTAGGGTATACAGGTACTTTGCTTTTCAAAAACGGTAAATTATCTGATGTGATAGGCGAGCTTCAGGTTAGTTCCGATTTGCTTTGTGTTATTTAAATTCTGTTATACAGATTGTACATTTATATATTGTTGTTTGTGCAAACGCGTGCTTGAATGTGTGTGTGAAGGGGCAGAGCTAGCCCTTCGGCTAAGGGTTTGGCCGATCCCAATAGCTTTGGTCCAAACCTTGTCTTAAGAAATTCATTGAATTATGTATAAATTCATTGAAATTGTATCCATCATTTTATTTCTTTTCAACAATGCTGTGACTTTGCTTTTACTGAGCCGAGGATCGGTCTACGTACACACTAGCCTCCCTAGACCCCACTTGTGGGATTTCACTTGGTTTGTTGTTGCTGTATGTATAAATTATTAATTTAAAACCCAGTAATATAGAAGTACTAGAATTCCGAATCCGTAAGTTTGAAATCCTAGCTCCGTCTATGTGTGTGTTGTGTGTTCAGTGAGCTTGGACTGGGTAATTTAAATCGAAATCAACTATTTGCATGGGGTATAGTGCTTTAATCGCGTAATGGCTCAATTTATATTCTAGTAATACCAATTTCTAAATAGATAGCTGAATAAGAGTGAAAATCTGAAAACCAAGGCAAGTTATTTAGTATGTTTTTTGTGAACGATAATGCAACGATTGACTAGGTTTCTTATTGGGATCACTAATGCTGATTGGTAAAATACTTCAGCTACATAGTGGTTTAATTTATGTTCCATTAATTCCCATCTCGAAGTAGATGATTTCAATGAGAGTGAAAACAAAACTAGATGAAGCTATAATATGCCTTTGAAAGTTAGCAGTGCCACAGTCAACTACTGATTATGAGCTACTTTATTAACTAAAACTGCAATGGTGGAATAGTTTTTGAAGGTTAGTTTGTATATTATGGTGTTATTTGAATAAATGTCTGAGGAGTCCTGTGACAAATTGTAACAAGGCTGGATCTATTTGTCAATTTAAAAACTCTTTCTTAGTTTGTTTCCGTGTGCGTTGAGCTTAAGTGTTTCATGTCAATGTTTCTGGCAGAATTTGGTCAAAAGTTATGAAAAATCAGGGGAATCAGATGGTGGAGAATCGGATGTCATTGCTGCACAGGTACACAGATAATATTAGCTTAAATTATAAAGGCTTGGTCTTCTCAAGATTGTTAATGTACTACTCCTAAGTAAGTTACTTTTTAGATGATCAATCATGCTGTGATCTGTTTTATCAATGGAGAATCAACCATCAGAGAATACATTCTCATTTCTATATTTCAATTTTCTTTTAGTTGAATGACAAGATCACTTTGCAATGTAGTTTCTATGAGAACTTCCGTAATTGGCAATAATTTGGTTATATTCTGCACTTTTGCCTCGCATCTTGTTTAAGTGTAGTTTTACAAGTGATATCTGAATTGATTTTGGAGTTGCCTTTGCTTATCATCTTTGGAGAGGGGTCGACAACATTTTCTGTCTAATTTGGGTCGTTGCCTCTCCCTCTGGGAGGTGGATGGTGCCCACAGTATCCAGACATTGTTGCTTAGGCATGAGATGTGGTTTTGTAATTTGTTATGGTGTTAAGGATGAATGTACAGATAAATTTACCATAAATTTATGTAAAATCTGCTGAAACGAAATACCAGTGTTTAAGATCCCTTGTTCATGGGTCGAGAAACGATAAGCTAGTGGTGAGGGGCAGGATGATGATTGTCTGCATGTCATTGTCCCAGCTACCTCTGCTATGGGATCTTTTCGGTCGATGTATAGCAAGATTTGAAATCCACAGCGAATCTTCTTTACCAAAAATAGCTTACGAAGTTGTTTCCCTAGCCCACTTGTCAAAAGAAAAATGTTATCACCTGTAGTCCTATTATTGTGTATAGACCAACTATATATGGGCTTGTGATTTATTACATGGTACAACTGGAATCTAATTGATTTTTTCGTTGCTTTGGCAGGTTCGTAGGTTGGCAATGGAGGTTCGACAGTTGGCTTCGGCACGACCAATTACTGTTCTAAATGGCAGTTCTAGTGGTATCTCTACTATCCTTTAACTGATGCCTTCTCATGCTAGATTTTGTCTATCTTGCTTTTGACATGGAAGAAGTTGCTTTATATTAGATGATGTTCCCTAATTCTCATTTACCCTGGCAGGTGACTGGACATCTCTGATAGTGCCAGCTGCTGCAGTGGGTGCCTTAGGTTATGGATACATGTGGTGGAAGGTGAAATAAACCTTAGATTGTTTATTTGTTAATTTTCCATCTCAAAGGAGATTGTCACTAACGTGATGATTACTACATGGAGGTTTAAATAATATCACATTGAAATACAAGATACTTTAGACTTAATTAATGAAAGATTCAGTGTTCTTTACTTGATAAAAAAGTGAAAGATTCAACAAGAATGTAAACCATCAATATCCGGGTATTTCTTTTGATTCTTTTTGGTATGAGTTCATTAAGTCTAGGGTTCAAGTTTCTTTTTCTCAAAAGCATGAAGGGTTCAAGAAAATTGGATTATGTTATAAATATGCTTGAAGTAAGTTGGGGCATAGGGAGTAATATGCATGTTTTTGTATGTATTCAGTTAGCTGGAGTTAGGTTTATCTTAGATAACAAACCTTCTACAAAGAAGTAGGTGAAAAAAGATAAGAGACGTAAGCGGGAGACACCAAATTTCTGCCTAATTTTTAATATTTCATGAAATGCTTGCCTTCTCTCACCGTCTCTAATTTTATTCCATTTTCTTCACCTCTTTCGCTTTGTAATACTTGCAGGGTCTGTCATTCTCGGACCTTATGTATGTAACGAAAAAGAATATGGCAACTGCTGTTTCAAATCTGACAAAACATCTGGAGCATGTCTCTGATGCTCTTGCTGTGAGTATCTGTCTTATATGCCTATGGTTTATTCATGAGTTCTTTCTCTGCAATCTTGGCAGATACAAGCCTTTCCATGTATTCAAGTTATAACGTGAGCTTGATAGATGCTATTTATGTCGGAATAGCATACTGTTACTTTACCTAAACCCTTACTTCCCCAGGACTCTTGATGTTGGCCAGAAACCTCTTTCCCAAATTCAATTGGTGTGTTTGTGTTTTTCTGAATTTACTTTATGATGTTAAATGACTTCAGGCGGAGGAGGTGGAGAGGAGGGAGAGGAAGGGGGAGCAAGCCCCAGTGTTATCAAAGGCGCAAAGCGCAAAAAAGCTCTAAGGTCAACTGGGGTTCTAAGTGCAAATAAAGAGTGGGCTTTAATGAGTAAAGGCACATATGAAGAAAAAAATACAAATATGGATGTGTAGTCTAAGATTTATAATTATAAGCATGAATAAGAAATATATACAAAGAAATTGGAATTTTTTTATGATAAAGTGATATATCAATTGTTTAGTGTCGCCGCTTTAGGATACGCTCTTTAGCAAGGAAAAGTATGTCTTAGAGCATTGAACGATGTTGAAGCGGCCGCTAAGCGAGGCGAAGCACTCAACATGTTTTGCCCGTCGCTTCAGGGCTTAAACGCGACCTAGAACTTGGAACCTACCTGGATTGATGTGTCCTATATCTCTGCATAAATGTTTGACCTTCTAATTACTGAAATTTACCCTGTCAATTCTTTGGCACTTAAATCAGACTGTAGGTAGAGTACACAAAGTTATATTGGAGATTATTGGACTGGCCTATCCGGGCTTGCACATGCATTGTTTGTTAGTTGCTGCTTCCTGTACATCATGGCAATATGTGCCACTTGTCCCTGCTTCGAGGAACACCCTTTTCTGCAAGATTTTTGAATCTCCAGGGAGTGATTAATTTCAGCTGCCATGGTTGAGCTTCAATTGATAATATAAATTATGGACAAGTTGGCTTAGTTTCACACTGTGGGAATACACTGGGTTGGTTATTGTTATTGTTAGTGTAGCTTAGTGTGGACACACTTGCAGTACGAAGTTCTTGCTTACAGATGCTGTCATTGTAGCTTATTCTGATTAGTTGGATTTTGTTGAGAGAGAGAGAATATGTAGCAGCTGTCTGCAGGAAACAGTAAGTTCAAGGCTACGCAGTGGGGACTGAAATATTAATACGGTCAGTGTGAAGATTATTCCAACTAATCTATACACAGTTGTAAGTTTCTTAAGCTGACTTGGGTCATCAAGTCTATGGTCCTCTTCAAGGGTGATGTGCATTCGAATGTACAGATGATGTATCTCTTTTATTCTTGACTTGTTTCTAAGAGCCAGGCGACGATTTTATTTACAAGAAAGAGGGGGCTAAAATTGAGGGAAGCCTCACATTCATGCTAGTATCAGTTGGTTATTAAGGATCCTGCTACTTTTCTGCATCTTGTGAAACATATAGAGATTTACTTTTGATAAATGTATGTCAGAAATTACATAGCTTCTTCCATGCTACAACTTTGACATATTTGATATTTCAAATGCATAAATTGTATAGGCATTCGGAGTTGTTTCTAAATGTTATAGATGTGTGTTTGTACTTATGTATAGTGTATTGATAATTCAATCTTTTCATATTGTTCTGTTTTGTCCTTTGATCAGGCCACAAAGAAGCATTTGACACAGCGAATTGAGAACGTGGATGGGAAATTGGATGAGCAAATGGAGATGTCAAAACTGTTAAGGAATGAGGTGCAAATCTACTCCACCTCAATTGTTGTCTTTAGTTGTTTATGAGACTTGTCAACTGTTTTCATGGCCCGCACTCCGTTATTTTATTTATATGTTTCTCCTATAGTGGAAATGTCAAGTTCTTGCATAAGAGAATCATATTGCTAGTTTGCCTTTTTCGAAGTTAAAATCACAAATCTGCTGCTATAATGAAAAGTTTGGAGTGTTGGTATAATTGGGTTTTCCTTGTTCTGGAACAGGTTAATGGTGTGCGTGGTGATCTATCCAAGATTGATTGTGATTTGGATGAATTAAAAGGGCTGGTTTATGGTCTGGTGAGTTCTGCTTTCTGGCATAGTGTGATTGCAAGGATTTTTTTTTGTTTTATTTTGAAATTTATGCGGAGTACAAGCCTTTCACATGGGAGGAGAGACGGTGGAAAAGTAACTGTCTGTTCCGGCCACTTGGTCATTCTGCATGTCTATATTAACATATTTTTACGTGTGTATTACATAAATAATATCTGTCACCTAAGTTATGTCCACTGAACCTTTTGTCTCAAATCTTTCTGGAATTGTAGGATGGCAAACTACTATCCTTGGAAGGCAAGCAGGTAAGAAAAAAAGTCTCCATTTCAGCTTTTAGGCTACTAACCTTGTTTTATTATAATTAGCCCAGAAAATGGAAAAGAAACAAGGTTTGAAGTATGGTTTCTGGAGCTTGTAATGAATGCCTCCAAGGTGTCATAATAGATATTTAGTACTAAGAACTGCACTTACTGTTGATAACAGGACCTTACAAATGCCGGTGTCATGTACCTGTGCGATTTTATCAGCGGGAAAAGGGTGAAGATGCCTGAAACACTGCAGGTTCGTAGAATTCTTGACGAGAATAACTTTTTCCACTAAAATGATGCTTCCTCAGCTTTATGCTTTAACAGATTGACTTATTATGCTTCTATTTCACTCCCTCCATTGGATAGAATGGGGGAGTGTGGGTATGTCTAGTGAAGCAGAATAGGATTAAGGATCCTTATTCTTAAAGCAAAGCAGATTTAGACAAAGCTGGTTGTTGACTGGAAACTTATTCTCCGAAAATGATAGGATTTGCTTGAAGTTTTTTGTATTAGAAGTGCAGAGAAATGCTCTCAGGAAATTTATACTGTGATCTAAAGTACCGCAGAATTGGATGTTTGTCGTCATAATTCTGATTCTGGTCCTGGAGTGAAGGTGGGATAGATGGAAATTTTTGCGTTATATAGACCAAGAACTATTTATCGCTTCGCGAAAGTTGAATCAGCATTGAGATTATATATGAGATGTTTTATGGGAAGTCATTGGGAGAGCATAGAACAAGAGATAGTGGACATAGTACTGTTTTTTATGTATAACAACAACAACAACCACCCGGTGTGGTCCCACAAGTGGGGTCTGGGGAGGGTAGGATGTACGCAGCCTTACCCCTACCCTGGAAGGGCAGAGAGACTGTTTCCGATAGACCCTCGGCTAAAGAAGGTGAGAGAAGCCCTGGTAGCAAGTAATAGCAAAACAATAATTAGAAAACTAAATCGGAGATAGCAACAGATAATATGAAAGGGGTACTGTTTTTTATGTATAGACATTTAAAAAAGGAAATATATTTGGTTGATCTGGAAGCTTCTTTTAAAATGGAAATTACAAGTAATTATTGGAAGTAGGATCTCTAGTTGAAGATTCAGCAATTATTTCTTTTTGCTGCGGTGCAGTGAACGAGATAATGCAACTCCATAACCCAATTGTGAACATCCTGTGTAATGAACGTCCTTTCCGGTTTAGTGGCTGATACTTCGACTTTTTTTGTTTATTATTTAACCAGTGCTTATGTGTAGAGACCCCTTTCATTCATCATTTTATATTAACTGTTATATTTTTATTAACTCTACAATTAAATGACGAAAGTGTTATTCCCTAGACGGGGGTTTCGGGGGGGTTGGGGGTGGGGGTGGGGTGGGGTCGTCATTACCCCTGAGAGTTCGGAATTGTAAAAGTTTTCTTGGTATTTCAATTCCTAGGAGCGTGCCTTCCTTGTCCTTTTTTAAGTGTTATGACACTTTGATTGTTTAGCATTAATAGATGTTGGTTATCAGTAACTTTTCTAATCTTAACTTCCTGCTGCAGGAACAACTTAAAACAGTGGGCAACTCTATTCCTAGTCTAATGGTACTTTCTCTAACTTGAATTTGCTAGATTTATTTTTCCAAGTATTTTTTTCTTGGTACTCATGTAGTTGCTGTGATTTTGTGTTTATATTTCAATTTTCATGAATGTTAAATGGTATTCGTCTCTTATTCGGAGGAAGGAATCCATCAAGGAACTACCTTGCAAGTGGAAAATGGAATGGAAAGTTTTTTTTAAAAATAAATTCGAAACTTTCTTAACATGTTATGAAATATATTCATTGCCTATTCCATCAACTGCATGGACTACTCCTGCATGCTGGTACACATGTTGATTTCTTGGATATGTATGAAACCAATAAACATTCCTTTAATTGGAATAGACTCTTCAGCACAAGGCTATTACATTCTCTCCACAAACATAGATTCTTTTTGTTACAGTTGCATTATATGTGCCTTTCATCATTTTTGCGAGTAGAAATAACAAGTTTTGCAAATTTGAAGCAGTGTGGATACGGTTGAACCTCTTATGATTTCAGATCGAAAAGGATTGATTGCCACGTGCATGGTTTATATGTTGTGTTACTGCCCATTGTCCATCACCTATTAGCATTCTATGGTTTATATTTCTTCTCACTTCATATGGTTTCGGTGAAAATCAGTAACCTTTATAATGTCACTTGCATTTGACTTCACACAATCTTGTTACAGGGCCTTAAAGAACTTGCTGACTCCTCACCGCAAGCAATGAACAGCATATTTATTACAGAAATTGCTCAAGATGGTACTGATAAGTTGTTAGAGCCACCTAGGCCCCTGTTGAGGTATAGTTTCAGAACTCTTTCTTCCTAAATTTAACGCCCCATCCCTACCATTCTCTCTTGTCCTTGAGTTGATGGTGTAGCCGCAATTTTAAATCCCTTTTTAGCACTTCCCTTTTGCTGTTCACAAAATCTGCCCTGGATATGGGAGCATTCACTCTCTATTTCTTATTCTTTTGGAGGGGTGGGTGGGGAGTTACCTATATAGGTGAAGATGCTTATATATCCTCTACCACGCAATAACCTTCATTTTTTCATCTTTTCGTTCATGGATTTAACAGGACGGCCTCTATCAGGTGCTGAATGGTGTTCACCTGGATTGCTTTTGGGTTATATTATATAGAGTTAACCATATCTGCTTTTCACCAGCATACTAATGAATGTTTTCAAATCGCAAGATTTGTACATGCTACTAAGTGGTAGAATACAACAATATTACATTGTTCATATTTCATTATTTAATTGTCTGGGGATCTTACTATTGTTTCTTCACAGCAGGGTTGTATATTCTTTAGCTATTTTTGTACCTTGCTGGGATTTTTATCTTAGTTTGATGCATCCCTCGTCATGTACCTTTCTTTTTACGCTATTTGTTGGGCTGAAGCGCCACTTGTGGGAATTCACTGGTCTTGTTGTTGGACTTATCGACTTGCAATAAGGTTGAAAATAAAATGTTTGATTAAATACTACTTTCTTTGTCTCAATTTGTACTGGGATGCGATCATACTAGCACTAACGCACCGGATCCCATCAGAATTCCGAAGTTAAACGTGCTTGGGCGAGAGTAGTAAAGTTCTCGTGTGCATCCCTCTTTTGAAACAGTAAGGTTGTAGCCTAGCGATCTAGCTGGTTCATCCAGTTCCCATCCTTGCTGACTTTGTTTACTTTACTTTCCAGACTCCGCTTGTGGGATTTCAATGGGTTGTTTGTCTCAATTTGCAACACATCCTTTTTAGTTTGTCCGAAAAGAATGAATAAGTTAATCTTGTATTTTTTAATTTTATATTTAATGAGATGATTATAGCTACACAAGTGTCTGACTTATCTAAATCACACGTCTTAAATGTTTTTCTTTTTTTCTTATAATATTTTATATCTAGTCAAATAATGCCATATAAATTGGAAAAGAATGAATCTATAGTTTGGTGGAATTTCTAGATTAGTAAGAGTAACAGCAAAAGAGAACATGTCACAGTATAATCTAACTAACATATTGCCAAAGCAATTAAAAAGGATTACAACATTTAAAGCAAAAACGATAATTGATGTATCAACTAATTCACGTAATGCTCCAAACAGTACTTGAGGTGACTTGAAGAAAGAGCGATGTAGTTGCCTATGATGATTTATTCCTCTCTTATGTCCTTAAAATCCAAGTAACACAAAAGTAAAGGGTTCTCTCACATTTAAAAAGAGAAGCTATTTTTCTTTCCTTTTCTTCTTATTTTCATTCTCAAGGAACTTATAAATTCGTTTTAACTCGATGTTCCGAGTAGGAGTGGCAAAAGGGCGGGTGTGGTCGGATATGGTTTGGGTAAAAAACGGGTAATTAAAAAACGGATAAATTATTCGATCCGACCCATGTTTAATACGGATAAAAAACGGGCTAACCGGCGGATAATATGTGTAACCATATTATCCATGACTTCTTGCATATGATCACTTTTGGGAGAATTTTTAGTTCCCTAGAGGAACCCCTAATTTGATGTTTTACAAATGTAAAAGTTAAACCCATTGGTTATCCATTGGTTACCCATTGGTTATCCATTTTCTAAATGGATAATATGGTTCTTATCCATATTTGGCCCGTTTTTAAAAAGTTCATTATCTAACCCATTTTTTAGTGGATAATATGGGTGGTTAGCTATTTTCTTTTAACCATTTTGCTACCCCTAGTTCCGAGTTCGAAAAGTTCGTGATGTAGTAATAGTAGCGGTTAGTGTTAGCAAATGGGCGAATTGAATCGGATATGAGCGGATTAAAAGCGAGTTAGACAAAAATGAGCGGATATGTGCGGAGTAATCCAATTGCTCATATTCCAGCCTGAAAATATAGTTTTTATTCTTGAACTACCCATTCAAAGCCCAAAGACCCTGATTTTGTCAAATTCATTTTACTTTGGCCAGACTGCAATTGAGGCAACTTCCCCTAGTTGAGAAAATAAGAACTATTATTTGACAAGTCTATCAATTAAATTTGGAAGCATGAATGACTCCACAAAGCTAGAGTAGGGAGTCGTGCGTCTTCCCTTTTATTACAGTACTGGTAGTGCTATCCTCGTATTTATATGTTGTTAGATTTCTATTACTATCTGAGGATGTTGTGTTTTGATTTTACTATTATTTTGTTGTTGTTACTGCTTCTTTGACTTCTTCACTACTACATATTTTTTTTCTATACTGTTGTGATTGTGCATGCTTGCTTTGAGTCGAGAGTCTATCGCAAATAGCCTCTCTACCTGCACAAGGTATGAGTAAGGCTGCGTACTCTCTACCTGCACAAGGTATGAAACTAGAAATGACTTTGCATTGTGTTTATGTGGTTTAAATAGTAGAGGGAAGCAATACTCCTATCTTTTGTAATGCTCTTAAAAGACTATAATTTTTGAGTCTATTTCCGCAACTAAAAGAAAGATTCCAATTTTTTTTTTGGGGTCTATATTTTGTCAGAAATTATACAGTAAAAATAGGGTAAAATAAATAAAAATTATTTGCATAAAATTACCAAATCTGTTGACATAAGGGTAGCTTCGAATGCATCAGCAAATCTAGCTCAAAAATCACTTTAGGTCGGAGGTAGAATTTCTGACTCCGTCACGGACCAAAGAGCTGAATCAATGGTTGGTAGCACTTGACAATTTCTATTCTCAAATCTCAAATGCCAAAAAAGGAAACCATGGAGGAATAATTACTAGTATTATTATATCTCAGTCCAAAATAAATTAAATTAAATATATAAATTATTACTATTTAATTTAAGCTCAACTCATATCATACTCGTGAAAGATATTTCTTAAAAAGGGAAAGAAACTTGAAAAGTACGACTTAACAAAGCAATAATAAGTTTCTTGATTTAGACTGATTCCACCGCCCAAAAGATGCTTTAGTTGAACATCACTATCTAAAATACTGAGTCAAATTCTAAGGATTAAATGCTTTAAGATATTCATGCATTTATTAGCTATGATTGGCTTTGCACTATAATTAGAAGAATTAACTTAGACAGGCGCATACCTAACCATCTAAATATTTTTTTTATAAAAAAAATAATCGACAAATGTACAATATATGTATAATTATATATAATTAGTCTGTAATTTACGTATAGTAATTAAAAAAAGTAAACAGTAAATATGATTGACTATACGTGGAATAATCCTTATAATTAAATGTCATGGGTAGTATATACAAAAATCTGAAAAACGGCTAACTTAAAATATAAGTATAAAATTCTTAAAATTATTCTTAGCAATGATCATCGAAGAAATAACAATTAAAAATGATAAACCTAGCTTACCTAAGTTTGTCGATAAGTTCTTGATAACTTGCTTTTGTTTTATATATCCATTAACTATTTAATCATAGCGTTTTCTTTTTTAATGGGTCATAAGTGGTGCAATTCTGAATTGGTAAAAATTTTACCTGCACCGATATTTATACTAAATCATATCAACATATTATGTTAAGTAATTTAATAAAGTTATAATATTACTAGTTAACCATGATTAAGTGAAAGAATTTTATGTGCAAATATAAGTGAAAGAACTCAACGAATAACGTCGAAATTCCACCTGCCTAACTAACGGGAAGAATAGAACTAATAAAATATAATTATCAAAAAGATGTTTGAAGTGTGTACGCACAAAAAAATTGTATTTCATGTGCTATTTTATATCTATAAAATATAGGGCAAATGGCCAAATATATCCCTATACTATAAGAGAAGGTACTCTGGAGTCGTGAGGGGTAAGAATGGAGTGGGTATCTTGGTGGATAGGGATCTTAGAGAGTCTGTGGTTGAGGTTAGGTGAGTGAATGATAGGCTAATGTTTATTAAGCTGGTGATCGGTGAGTGCACCCTCAATGTCGTTAGCGCCTACGCGCCGCAAACGGGCTTGGATGAGGAGGTTAAGAGGCGCTTTTGGGAGGGCTTGGACGAGATTGTGCGTAGTATTCCACCTACTGAAAGGCTATTTATTGGAGGGGATTTTAATGGCCATATTGGGGCGGCTGCTGATAGTTATGGCGAGGTGCATGGTGGCTTTGGCTATGGGGATAGGAACGGAGGAGGTACTTCGCTATTAGACTTCGCTAAGGCTTTTGAGCTGGTGATTGCGAACTCGACTTTTCCGAAGAGGGAGGAGCATTTGGCTACTTTCCGGAGTTCGGCGGTGAAGACTCAAATCGATTACCTTCTCCTCAGAAGGTGTGATAGAGGGTTGTGCAAGGATTGCAAGGTTATCCCGGGAGAGACCCTCGCGACTCAGCATAGGCTCTTAGTGATGGACATCGGCATTATGATGAAGAGGAAGAAGAGGTATGCTCGTGGACGTCCGAGGATTAGATGGGGAGCTTTAACCAAGGACAAAGCCCAGGAGTTGGAGGGGAGGTTATCCGCTATGGGAGCTTGGAGGAGTAGTGGAGACGCGAGCACTATGTGGTCGACGACGGCGAACAATGTGAGGGAGGCGGTGAGAGAGGTGCTAGGTGTATCGAAGGGTTTTTCTGGCAGGCATCAAGGAGACTGGTGGTGGAATGACACAATCCAAGGTAAAGTGGAGGCGAAGAAGGTAGCGTACGCGAAGTTAGCAGGGAGCACAAGCGAGGAGGAGAGGAGTGCGAATAGAGAGAGGTTCAAAGTGGCTAGGAAGGAGGCAAAACTGGCGGTCACGGAGGCTAAAAATGCAGCGTTTAGCCGTCTATACGAGGATTTAGGGGAGAAAAGCGGGGAAAGGAAGTTGTTTCGGCTGGCTAAAGCGAGGGAGAGGAAGGCCCGGGATCTGGACCAAGTAAGGTGCATCAAAGATGAGGATGGTAGAGTATTGATGGGAGAGTCCCAGATCAAGCAGAGATGGCAGACGTACTTTTATGGTCTTCTGAATGAGGAGGGGGACCGGGATATAGCGCTAGGGGACTTGGGGCATTCGGAGAGTCTCCGAGATTTTAGGTATTGCAGGCGCATTAAGGTGGAGGAGGTCGTGGGGGCGTTACGTAAGATGAGTAGGGGTAGAGCGACCGGGCCAGATGAAATTCCGGTTGAGTTTTGGAAGTGTGTGGGTCGAGTAGGATTGTAATGGTTGACTGGGTTGTTCAATGTAATTTTTAGGACAAAGAGGATGCCGGATGAATGGAGGTCGAGTACAGTGGTACCGTTGTACAAGAACAAAGGTGATATCCAGTGTTGTAACAATTATAGGGGTATCAAGTTACTTAGCCATACCATGAAAGTCTGGGAGAGGGTGGTGGAGGTGAGGGTGAGGAAGACGAAGTCTATATCCGACAATCAGTTTGAGTTCATGCCAGGCCGCTCCACTACGGAGGCTGTCCACCTTATTAGGAGGTTGGTGGAACAGTACAGGGATAAGAAGAAGGATCTGCACATGGTGTTTATTGACTTGGAGAAAGCATATGATAAGGTTCCTAGGGAGGTGCTCTGGAGATGTCTTGAGGCGAAGGGCGTGCCGGTAGCCTACATACGAGCGATCAAGGACATGTATGATGGAGCTAAGACTAAGGTTAGTACGGTGAGAGGCGACTCAGAGCATTTCCCGGTTGTTATGGGAT